>NC_079366.1:20967895-21122895 GCF_021018895.1 Seriola aureovittata
CACCGGGATCACACTAACGAAAGGCAGCAGATGAAAGGAACAGGGCCTTTGTGCTGCAGCCCATGAGGAGACATGGGAGGGACGTTAATGTATGCCGCAGTGCCAGGACCTCCTCCAACAGTGGGTGACTAGGGAGCCACCACGTCTTCTTATCAAGGTAGTGCTGAGGTGCCAACTCCCAAGCCACCGGCACTGGAGCTGGATAATTGTCTCCCAACCTGGTTATGTACCCAGCGAGCACGGCAGCCCTCCTGTCCTATTTGGTGCTCTGTTTGATTGAATGTGACATGCTGGAAAGACAAAAGAGCAGGCTAATTCAAAGTAACAAACTTCCCTGGGCAAAGCGTCAAATGCAAAGCAAGGGAGCAGCGGCTCCTCACAACATAACCCTTCTCTCTTTTTACTCTCCTTCTATGGCCTCTTTTTCCAACTCACTCTCCAAAAGATCAACTGACCTGAAAAGTCAAGGTCCTGAATATTTAATGTTTCCAGCCTCATTGTACAAATTATTTTGGTCGTCCTGTCATGAATGTTTAACTGAAAGGAATGAAAGGCAAAAAGTTTTATATTATTTTGTGTTGCCCTTTGCATCTAGGTGCGCAGGGAAGATATTCCTCCTTCTGCAGGTATAGACTGTATGTCAGACAGTGACACTGAGGCCTGTTGGATTGTGTATGCACGCATGAATATGTGTGCATCAAATCCCCAAACACTTTTCTTCCTGCATGCATTCCGTTGTTATCATAAATCTTAAATCATATGTTTGCCAAGGCCACTATTGAAGTTCTCAGAATAAAGCAGCATGTTAGTCTGTAGAGATTAGTTGTCCATTGGGGAAACATAGTGGACTACAAAGCAGTGCAGCCTGGGGCTGTGGGTTCACTAGGGATTCAAACACTTCTCTTCGTTTGTTTAAGATCTCTAGAGAGAGGTTGCACATTGCATGTCCCAGTGTGTGTGCTTTTGAACACTGTTTTCCTGTTTCCTCGTGGACTACTAAATAAAATACCTTTCTGTTAATTGGGAGGAAAAAGGCTATTGGATATGATTTTAGAAACAGGAGGCTGGTTTTTGCAGTGAAAATTTCAAGTTCCCATGAAAACAGCAATTGTGAGACTGTGTTCGGTTCCTTCTGATTTGATTGACAAAGGAAGAAAAAAGAAACTGGACCTTAGGAAGGAAATTAGACTTTAGTAATGCTAATTGATTTAATGTACCCTCTTTATTATCATTCTATTGATTGAACCGCCTGAGTTTGACACATCATGTCACAATAACGAGCTTTGTTCCCCTCTGCAGAATTGCTTCACAAAGTGGTGGAGGAGCACCAGGTCAAAAGCAGCACTCCAAAAAAGCCTTCTGTTTCTTCAGAGCAAATGGAACAGTCATTTAAAAAGGTACAGCACTATGCCATCACTAAGTGTTCTTTGTCATTGCCAATAAAAGAAACCAGCACAATGCCTCTCAAGAGAATTTGGTTTTGCTCTATCAAGAATGATTTGAAAGTGTTCTCACTGTTGGCGGAATTGGTCATGCACACTTTTCTAAGTCAAGTGTCAGCCAGGATGTAGTTTGTTTTTTTCTTACAGTTATAAACAATTCCAGGAATAACCACAAATAATAAATGTAGTGGTGGAGTAGAGTAAACTGTCTGTAAGTTATTCTAGAATTCAAATTTTTGTGTTGTAGTTGTTAGTCGGTTGCTCGTGTTTGTGCACGCATACTTTTAAAACCCCTGCTTGCATGAGTTTATATGCCCCCCCACCCTTCTACCTTCATGACAGTGAATCATCAAGAGTAGCGATAGCCATCTAATTTTGTTTGAAAGGTACCAGGCTTCACCAGCGGGCAGAGTGAGAGCCAAATAAAAGGGAAAAATTGCCTGGAGGCACAAACCCAGCAGGCATCCACTGTTCTCTTAAACAGTCTCAACCAAAGATCTAACAAATAGACTAAGTGCTCTTGGTTGCTGTGTAGTTAGGGGTGATCAGGGTAAGGGGGTGCCAGTGAGATGTCCAATCTCTTGCCAGGCTGTGGAAGGGAGTGTTGCTGCCCTCCTTGGTTCAACCAAACACACAGCATAAACTGTATGCACTGGCACACACATACCCATGAGAAAATGACCGTGGAGAGGGAAGCCAGTGTTCACATGCCAGTACACACAGGTCAAATCAAGCACTGGCCTTTCTCATTGTATTGTTTGTACAGAAGTTGTAGTATTTATGGTAAAAGATACAAATATGTGAAGGAAACAAACCTGACTATAGTGTACCACTGATCCTACCCCATATCTTTGATTCTTTCAGATTGAGCAGCTGGAGTGGAGGATGATATCCCTGGAGGAGGAGAGAGAGAGACTGAGTGAAGAGAAAGAACAGCTACTTGAAGACAACAAAGACTTGGCCCTCAACTGCCGCAAACTGCAAGCCTCCCTCGATCACCTGCGAACCCAGGAAGCTGTTCGTGAAGAGGCAGCCCAGGCCCTGGCCCAGGCCCAAGGGGAGCGTCATTGCAACAAGATCATGGCTCTAGAAGCCCGGGTGGCTGCTTCTCAGAAAGAGGCTACCAAGCTTCATCATCAGTTGCTGAAGCTGAGACAGGAGGTGGGGATTCTCAAAGCAGCCAGGGACTACTACAGGAACTGTGCAGCAGGACCAGTGCGGGCAGGCGGGATCGGTAGCAAAATTAGCAGCAAGGTCAAATTCAAAACAACAAGACTCAGAGGTGCACTACGCCAGAGCAGCCACCGAACAGTCAGCCCCAATCAAGCCATCAGCTGGCAAGGCCGCAGCCCCAGTCCCACTAAGGACGAGTGGGAGGACATGAGCATAGACAGGTAATGATACACACGCACACACAGAAGCACTTATTCTCACTGCCTCTCGCCTCATTATTTTAGTGGTAGGAGTGGAGAGGGTGGGTTGGCTGAATTGTGGGGGGCCACGCTGCATCAAGGGGACAACGTGCATATGCAAAGCGTAAGCAAATGGGTGATTGAATTTCATCGGCTGTCTAGTTGGTATTCAGAAGCCAAAAGAAGAATGCGAGCAAGAATGATAGAGAGAAGGAGAGAGGAGGGGGAAACTACTGTCAGATCCTTTGAAATATCCTGGGACGCCTTGCTTGGAGCTTATTGACTGAAATTTGCATGCAAAATTAGCCACCTCTCCACACAAAGTTGAACCGATGCCAGAAAAGCCCAGGGATAAGGAGGCCGCCAAAGCCTTGATACCTTCCAGTGATGCCATTTTCATGCACTAGTCACGCTATCCCGAAATTGACAGTTTGGCAGTTTGATTTAATTTACTGGTCCTGTGCATATTCACTAACCCCCCCTTGACAGCGCTAAGGCTCCCCCTGCAAGTACCAAGCACCCCCCCTAGCCACCTTCTCCATCCATACACACACAACCACACAGAAGCTAACTCCACCCTGTGTTTAGTCATGTTGGTTATCTTGTGGCATGTCAATTCACAAATGTGTGTGTGCTACACTTATTTCCTCCAGCCAACCCCGTAACCTGCTCCCAACACACATATACATACACACACACACTTCCTTTACAGCTTACCCACCCTCCTCTCTCCTCTCCTCGCCTTAATTTAGTTAGATAAATTTTGAATGACCCTACTCGGCTCAGTACCAGATGTCTACAAGCTGTTTAACACCCTCTAAATTAAGAACCATCGACAGTAATTATTCCATGTATGTTTTATGCAAAAAAGCCACTGAGCCAACATTTATTGAGTGATGGTCGGAATGATTTGATTTCAAACACTCAGAGCTATCGCTGATATTTATTTTCCTTCACTTTCTCTCCCTGTATGCCTCTCTCTATCTGCTCTCTTTTGCTCTGTCCTACTAACTCGCCATCTCTTCACCAACTAATTCATCTGACTGTAATCCACCCCAGCTCTATCCACATGAGGCCGTTTAACAGGGACTGGGTGCAGCTATGCCCTGCTTTCCTAATGCCTCTCCATGTAGCTAATAAGCAGCAGTCTAATATACGCTTTACCTGAGAGGAGGATCTAAGTGGATTTGTGAAGAAGGGGTCTAAACTGAGATGTTGTCTTATTTAAGGCACCTGTCAACTGATTTGTTACTGTAAAGCCTTCTGCGTCTCTTATCTCGCAGGGGTCTTCTTCAGCAGTATGTCTGGTAGGCGCTCCTGGAAATACAGTATTTCTGCCTAAGGAGCTTTGGCCTTAATAGTGCCAAATAAAGATGTCAGACTCGTTAAGGCTACTGCCAAGTCTTTGTTTTTTTCCCCTTCTTTTTCCCGCTGCCTCTGGCTCGCTCTCTCAACTTTTGAGCTGCTGGAGGCAGCTGACCATTTTGAGCAGATCATCAGTTTTGTTTGTGAGCAGAACAGAATGAGGGCAGGGGGTATGGAGAATATCTTAGTGAATGGTTCTGTTATGTGTTTATATATTTCACATTCTCTTGATCACTGCTGGAAGACACTACATTACTTATGGATGGCAAATCACTGACAAGGAGAACATTTAACAATTAAGAGCTGATATTAAGTTTCTATGTAAGATGTAGGCCTACCACAAGCCACCAGAAAAGATAAAATGCCCTGCCTGGAACTGTATTGGAGGGATTCAAGGCGATTGTTCAAAAGATCATTTGGTGTTTTGATTGGGGGCTCTGGCTCAGGAGATACAATGGGTTGCCCATTTATCACAGGGTTGGTGGTTTGTTCCTTGGCTTCCACTGTTCTCATGTCCAAACACCCTTAACTTTCCACCAGTAGCCAAGCGTCTGCATTTCACCACTCATTTATTCAGGTTTTTCCTTCAGTTTGTGTCTTTATTTGACCTGCACAAATTAGCATCCAGCCGGTAAATGTACAAACCTGTGTTTATGTACTATATGGGCACACTACACAAACAGACACACAGGTATCCCCTGATGTATCACCATAACATGCCAGCACAGCATTCTTAACCATATTATAAATTAAAGCACATGCAGGAGACAACTTTGATAGTTTGTGGAAACAGTTACAGTAATTCTTGATGACTGATTGGACACAGTATCATGTTGAGTGTAATATTTGTCAGTTTGAATCTGCATATGCTACAGTATATATTAAAATAAATAATAAGAGGAATTTATATTTGTATTCACAAGGCTGAATTTAAGTCAGGCCTTCTCAGCTGTCTCACCAGCAGGAACGAGGTAGCATTTTTCATCAAATGTAAGTAACCTTGGTCTTAGTGGTTGTGATTAGTGATCCTCAGAAAGTCCCTGTGCCCCCTTCCAGACCAGGTTTAACCCTAACTAGCCCCTAGTCTTGTCATATTCCAGTTAGATCCTCTCTCTGTGGTCTTTACCTCCGCTGATTCTCCCAGGCCCCACCTTAATAAACCCGCCAGCGTAAATGTCACTGGCTTCCACCTTCACATCAAAGGTCACTGTCAATAAACCTGTGTGTGTGAGCATGTGTGTGTATGTGTGTGTGTCTCAGGAAGCCCTTACCGTGTGTCCATCAGATGCAACTTTGCTTGGCTCCGCTCAGCCGTGCCTCTCACACACGTCTGTCACACACAGAGGGCTAATGAAGGCCACAGCCGCTCTCATACATGTTGATGCATTCACCATCAGCACCAGACACTGCAGCTTTTCACTTAATTTACACCCACATTTACACTTCCAGCTCAGAAATTGGATGGGACATTGATTTTCTGTTGGAAGAAGGGGGGGCAAAATGCACATATTTTTGCTTGATGTCAACTAAATCAACCATAAAAGGTAAATTGGATTTTTGTTCAAGGGTGGTACTCTCAGAACCAGTGTTGTGGGTTCAACTTCTGGCCTGTAATAACCCTCCTCACCTTTCTCTACAGTGACAGTGGTGAGGAGTACTCGGACAGTCTCAACAGTGTGCCCTCAGGGACAGCACCTTACAGACAACATGCTAACAGAAAGGTTGGTTTGCTCTAATCTCTGTTATATAAGCTGTATCAGCAAAGCATGAAAATTGAACTTCATCATCCTAAATATCTAATTTGTTTTTTTTAATGGGTTACAATGTCATATTCAGCATATTTTGAGTAAAGTGCTCCATATGTATGAAGAAAGATGATCTGTTGAGGCAATATACAAAATTGCAAGCAGAATTTAACCAGAATTTATTGTAATTTAAGTCAGAAGATTCCTATGTGCTCAATTATGTACAGCTACATTACGCCAGCCGTAGAAACGGGTAAGATTAATACTACCCCAGTGACGCTGAAACTAAGTTCATGTAATGTTCTGTTGTTCCTAATACAGTAATTTAATTTACCCTTTGGTAAAATGTCCTGGTCTCTACAGGTTTATTCTGACAGGTTTATTATTAGAGATGAAGGAAGAGGTTTTTGTATGTTTAAGTTTTGGAGAGGGAACAAAGTATGTTTTTGATAATGTAGAGTATGTGCTGTCATTCATGTTCTTCTGGACCACTGCAGCTGTACAGCTGGTACCTGATAAACAGATATGAGCTGACCACCCAATCAAATCTCTGCACAGTTTGATGTTTTTACTGTCGTTTATGTATATGTTAAGACCTGCAATGATTAGTTAATTAGGAATCTATTTTGATAATCATTAATTGTTTAAGTTTCTTTTTTTAAAGCAAAATTTGCTGGTTCGTGCTTAGTATACTGAACTTTTTTGGGTTTTCACTATTTTCTGACATTTTATGGACCAAATAATTTATCAATTAAACAATAAAATAACTGGCAGATTAGTTGATAATACAAATAATCATTAATGTGAATTGTCTAGATGTGAGTCTAGATTATGAGTGTTTCTATAACAATTTGTTGCATGGCCACTCCCTTTACTCCTGCAGTCACAAAGGTTTTCTCATCTGTGGTTGTGGGTGCTCTTTCTTTTCCATCTTCTCTCCACACCATGAAATCAATAGGCCTGGACCCCTTACTCTTGTCCACATCAAACCACTCCACAGCAGGACATGGCAGCTCCAAACCCCAGAGAGATATGTCCGTCAAGAAGAGAGATGTAGAAAGGAAAGAGGGGGGCCTTTAAAGATATTCTGTCTTTTTCTCTCCTCCTCTCCTTCTCTTTTGAGAAGGAGGGGAGCAAGGTAGAAGGTGGAGAGAAAGAGAGGGTTGTTGTTGTAACTGTAACCAGGGAGCTGTCAGGACCCTTACTCTCAGATCCCCTCTAGTTTCCCCACTCCAGATCTGCTAAATGTACCCATCAGCTCCTCTGGGCTCATCGCTATGACAGCCCCGGCCCCCTCACGACGTGCTATGTCACAAACCAAAGGGTTCATCTCCCTTCTCCTCTCTGCAAGGCACCGTGTGATGAAACCTGGCACTGATCAAATCCTACCTGACCCCCGTACAAAGGAAACAGGCAGAGAGGAAGGAGCGGTCTGGTGGTGGGGGGGGGGGGGTTCTTCTTTGATGTCACTACAAACAATGTTGCTGTTGGGAGGTGTCACGCACAGGCACTTATGAGTGCAAATTTCTATACACTCACACACACGTCACAGTGCAGGAGTGAATCAGAGCTTTCAGACAGTGATTGAACAAAGGCGGCATTTGCAAGCATCTGTCAGAAGTAATATCCTTACAGAGGAGTGTTCAATTTGAAGTCAGCTGTACACGCTCAGGTGAATTATTAAAGCACAGGGTGATTTGTCTTGTCGCGTTAAACTGAGCACACCCTGTGATCATAGTGTCATTATGAGCCGCATCTCAGGGAAGCACAACATGTCAACCGGTTGTGTTACATTAAACAGCTGCTTTTCATCGCTGTCTCTGACTTTTCTGTTCTTTCAGTCCTCCAGGTGTTCACTGATGTCAAACACAGAAGCGCCAGCAGCAGAATCTCACAAAAAACAACCCGATGTTCTGGCCCGAGGTAGGACAAGTTTTCCTTTTTCACACCGATGCAAAACTACAAAAATCTAATCGACTATTAAGTGAAGCAGGAAAAACACTCAATGTATGTACATGCTGTCGATCAGAAACAAGTACTAGGAAGTTAACAAGCTTTGTTTTTTGTTGTTGTTTTTTGTTTTTTTCAAGAACTTGACACTCCTCAATTGGTTATAAATGGAAAATGTTAATCATTCAAGTTGTTAAATATATCACAGTTTTCACTTGTGCATACACAAAAAGACACTTTTACATCCGCCTGTTAAATCCCAGCAGTAGCTTCTAAATAGGGAATTGGAGTTTTTCTGTGCACTTGTCAACTCTGAGGCGCCTGCATATATACTTCCTCCTGTTAGACGATAAACAGCATGAGCCCTGGGACCAAGGGATGAGAGGAGAGAAAAGGAGGAGGAAGAGGATGCTGATGAGGACCCAGCACTGCTCCTCCTCTTCTCTGCAGCAGCGCATAGAGTCCCTACAGCGCCACATTGACATACTGCGAAGTGCCAGGAAAGATGCTGTGCTTTCAGCCAATGAGCTGCGAAGGGCCAATGAGAAGATCATGGCGCAGCTCAACTCCCTCACTGAGAAACTCTGTAGCAGCAAGCAGCTAACACAGGTAACTTGGGAAAAAAACAGGGAGATGAGTAAAGCAGAAAGCCAGTTGTAAGTGTTGGGAAGTTTCTTATTTGTCTATCTTTGTCTTTCTTTTTGTGGTTCTTTTGTATTTGCTCGGAGCTGAGAGTACAGCAGTAGCAGGTCCTTTGCCCTTATCATGCTTAATAAGTGTGGCTGACAGCCTACCCTCGCCTGTGGAGGTCAGCACCACAGAGCAAAAGAGAGGAGGAGAATCTCTCTTTTTCTCTCTGACTCTGCTGTTGTCTTGTCCTGCTGAATGTTTTAGTAAGCCAGTTCTCCACAACAATCTGTGTCACTGGCAGTTGCATTTCTTCAAATACGTGCACTCGTGTGCACAGACAAATACAAGGTGACTGCGCCACACACCCATTGAGTTATTTAGTACCTGCCTCCAGGTAGGAAACTCTAAAACTTGATATAGACTATAAATAAAGCACCAAGCACTTTGCCCCCTAAACAGTATCTTTCCTGTCAGGGCCTCCTTGTACACACCGACATATGTACACACACACACACACACACACACACACACACAGTTGTTAATCCGACGGGCAGGAGACTTCTTTTGGTGAATTCAGACATAGCAGCAGCCTGCAAAGGCGCACTGGACACCTGATTAGGTGTATGTCTGTATATTTATTGTGTGGAATAGTACAGATACAGTATATTGCACTTGTACACACAGGTCAGAGTGCAGCCCTCATAGTGTTGCTACCTAGGAAGTGGCCCTTGTGCTCCCACCCAGGCATCTGCTGGGGCCCAACCAGACCTTAGACTCAGACACCGCAGTAACGGCACATGTACACACACACACACACACACACAACTCGCACTGTTGTGTGAATGAGTGGACAGAGAGGGAATTGTTGTCTTCCTGTTTGTTTCCTCCTTCTTTGTGCAGTATTAATGCCACTCCTCCAGAGAAAGTTGCAGCTGACTGATTGGCCAAAGCCAGGTCTTGCTGCCCTCTCTGGAAAGGGCAAGAGGTGATGGACTTTGGACTTGTTCCAGTCGGTCCTGGCCAACTCTCCAACTAAAACTCTCTGCTTGTAATTGGCTTAGGACAGCCTCCACAGGGGCCATCATGTGAGAAGTAGCATGGCAGTTTCACAGAAACTTGTTTGTGTTGCTCTGTCTCCTGATCCTTCAGCCATTCTGTCCTTCCCTTGCTGCTTCCGTCCTTGCCTCCTTCCATCATTAAGCCTTATTTCCTTATTCCTTCTTTTCTCCTGGCTTTCCCATGTGCGCCGTTTTATTCCCCTCCTCCCTGTGGTATTATAAGTATGAGTATGGATTGGATTGTATGAGTTTGTATTGTGAGCTTCTAAAAGTCTTAATAACTGCGCTAATAGCTGCTATTTATACAATATTTTGCTGCTCCTCTCAAATCTATACCATTAGAGAGGAATAGACCAGCAGTGGAGAGGTGTGATGTGCTTTGTCATGTTGCACTCAGCTCTCCATATCCCAGCCTAAGTGGAACATTTGTTTAACGGCATGGTGACAATTTCATCACTTAGTCACCAGCACCATGATGATGATCCCTCTTTGCACAGGAAAACTTTGTACCACCGAAACAGAAAGTCAGTCTGTGAACTGTGATGGATGTTTACAAGATTCACCTTCACTTTCTCCATCAGATAAGTTGTATGGAGGTTTGTTGAAAATCTGTCACATCATCTTACCACCTGTGTTTCTTGCCCTGTCTGACTTGTTGCCATATCCCGAGATTTCAACAGTTCACTTTGAGATCTAAGAATATGGCAACTATTCCTTGATCACCGAAATAATGTCCAGAAACTCCGAAAATTAGACATAATTTGTAATAAACCGGAATCATCCTTTAAGGTGTCATAAGAAGCTTAAAAAACTCAGGTGACAGATGAATCATTCCCGCGTAGTCCTTCCAAATCTAGCTCTTGACGCGTATCATCCAAATACTGGATCATTTGGTTACTAGGATTATCTACCTCACTGATTATCATTACTTCCCCTCTTACTTCACTTTTCAGTGTACTGTGACATCGCCTCGCAAATTTACAAGCTTTATCTCTTTAAGTATGGAGTGTCCTGCCCTCCTCCAACATGTAAGGGGCTGGGATTATCACAGGATTAGGGAGTGCAACAGACACGACTGACTGAACTTAAAAAGCCCCTGACATTATTTACGTTTTAAAGATTGTGACAGCACATATCACATAAAAAGTCTGGCCAGGATGAATACAAAGTGGCTGAGTTGGTACAATAAGATGTTACACTAATGTTGCTGTGGTTTATTTATGTTGACAAATTCACTTTGCTTTTCTAAATGGGCTGGCGTGTGCAGCTGTGTTTCCTTATTTATCCTAATGATCACTTGGAACAACATCAGTGAGACCACTATTCAGATGAGGGAGAGATGTGTCCACTCTTCCAGCCTAATGGACCACTAGTATATCAGTCCATGTCAGTGTCATCTCTCACCAGGGCTGAAAATGGCCTATGAAATCAAAGCCTGTCTTACAGGAAGTGTCATCAATGCCACTCTTAATTCGTGCACCACTGCCACTGCAGCCATAGTCCCACTTTTCATTCTCTACACCTCCCTCTCTCTCTATCACTCCTGCTCCTCTCTCCCCCTCTCTGGGGATATGGCATGTGCATCTTCAACAGAGCAGAGGAAACGTAAAACAAGAGGGATTCTATTAAAAGGTGTCAGCCAGCAACCAGATATCAATAACCTCCATGTATGCAGAGCAGAGAGCAAACCCCTGGGAATCTGCGGTTTCACTTGGGGGTGTGTGTGTGTGTGTGGGGGGCTGTGGGGCTGTGGGGCTGTGGGGCTGTGGGGCTGTGGGGCTGTGGCTGTGTTCCAGTATTTACCCCATCCATGTGTGCAGCATACATCTTCATGTATCATGTCTCCTATTTGTGCCATTAAGCATTCTTGACGTTTGATATGATACCTGTTCATCTAATTGTGGCAGTATTGAACCAAACTTACAGAGATGTGTTTCTGCCCCATACTTTCTTAATAAGCAGGCAAAGAGCTTTTTTGAGCTCTACCGCACGCATGTGGTTAAAAGTGTTCACCTCAGATGCTTATGTTTAGAATCATTGATACACTACACATTGTACATGATCAGCTAGTGCCATTATCGTTCATCACTCTAAACCCAACCACTCACCAAATGCTGAACTCCCTCTGTCCCAAAGTGCTCTCTGATTCTGCAGGATGGCTTTATTATGCATGCCAATCACTGTGAGAATTAGGCCCTATTGACCGGACAACAGCATCATCTTTTTCCTAATTAGCATAAGAAAGGAGTTTTTATCACAGACGAGATATTAAAGCTGAGCCTGTAGCTCTCCCGTGGCTTACACATACACGATTTCTAACATATTGTGTTTACTTTGTGTCTGCATTTATCATATTCATGTAAATTGAATTTAAAATAAAGACCTGTGTAAATCAGATGATTTTTTTCTTATTAGTACACTAATACAGTCTTGCATTGTAAAGCAGAGAAGGCAGGGTTTTGATTTGACTCAGTATATCGTGTTTCCCACTACTTTTTAATTCTCACCATAACTATAACACAAATATAGGTTTCCTAGGTTTGATAACAGTAGACAAACTTTTGTTTTTAGTTGTGCTATCATCAGCAGTAGCCTAGCCCCACTAACTCAAGTGTCTGTTGGTCAATCTGCAGAAGCTGACCTCTGACCTGGCTGGTGTGGAGAGGCAGAAAAAGGTTCTGGAGATGGAGTTGGAGCAGTGGAGGCAGATCACATTCCCCCAGCAAACTGCACCACCACCACCAGCACCTGTAAACGCAGAGTGTTCCTGCCAGGGCAGAACCGTGCCCGCCCCAACTGACCCTGCCCACCAGGCTCTCGAGGCTGAGGTCAAACAACTTCAAGCCAGACTTAAGGTTAGTTGGTGTAAGTTACAAATATAACTCCAGTGTTAATGAATTTCCCTCATGCTTTGTCTTATTATTCATGCCTTATAAAGAGATAAGTCTCTTAATAGGATGATTGTATTAAAGATTGTGTTCATTTTTGTGCACTATGAAGCTTGAATGGACAGAATAATGAATAATCATAGAAGAGTATTAATGCTATTTGGCTCAAAAAAATCTTTTGTAGAGAAACACTAGTCATTTTTCTATGTACTGTGATACATGAAGCAAGATTGTGTTCAAAAGCAAGAAAACCTAATTTGTGAATTTTGCACATTTTAGTTTGAATTTTCTTTTTGTTGCCATTTTGTTACTGACTATGCAGTACCGAACAGTATTGGATTACACATGCATTTATGTTTTTTAGTTAGAAAAAAAACATTTCCCTGATATTTTTTCTAACATCAATATTTCTGAGTCACTTTAATATCTCACTGGTTTGAACACCCCGTAGTCCTTGAGGAGTTTAGAAACTCTGAAAGAAACTCTGTCAAGGTTTTACTTTCAAATCATGGTGGTTAAAAAAACACAGACTCTTGAGCCTTTCGATTTACACTTGACATCACCTGAAATTGCATGTGATTTCAACAAGAATTAGCATTTCTTATCATTTCTTATCATTTGATCTTATTATGGAGTACCTGTCAGAAAGACGAGAAATGAGGAATAACAGTAGAGACGTGCCCTACATCATAGGGAATAAGGTGTAAGTGGTACCACAGTATTATCACCCTCTCCACAGCCAGCTCATCAGTGTCACCAAGCAGATTGCTGCTGTCGTTACACACAGCCGCGGAAGTCATGTCAAGTGACACCAAAAGGGAGAGGCGAGGGATGCACCGTGGGGGTGCGCACACTGAGTGAGTGCATTGTCAAAGGCTCGTACTAGTGCAGTTCCCACAAGACACACATAGCTCTTTAAATCAAAGTGAACATGCACATTCAAATATCCATCAGTCTTATGATCAGAAGCCAATCTGTCATCGTGAGCCATATATCTCTGATACTCATAAAGAGTGTGTAGTTTACAAAAATCTCAGCAGTATCGCTAGTTTATATGCAATGAAAGCATTGTTAATGACTGGCATATGTACAAAAATATTATTAATATTAACAAAATGTTTGCTGCTGGGTTTTTTTAAAATCTGTTAATAAGCATATTAGTCAGATCCCCATTGAAATATATTCAGTAGCATAGGGCTACAAATTGTTATTTTTCCTAATTACTCCCCTTATCTCATCCACTTTGAAAAATACAGTTTTCCTCTTAACCTCTTTTAGCACCTTCCACCCTCCCGCTGTAACTATAATGAGGAGGCATGCTGTGCCTGACCTGTCATCAGCCATGTCGTGAAAACCTTCCCCACCCCCTATCGCACACACTCAAACACATTAACAAACACACACACGCCGTGTGCCCTCCCCCCAGAATGCAAGTGCGGAGGTCACAAGGCAGGTGGCAGCTAACAAAGCCCTGCGAGGCCAACTCCAGGAGAACGAAGACAAGCTCCGCCAGCTGCAGGACAAGTTAGTTTCACACCTTTCTCCTCATTACTATTACTTCTTTCTCTTTGTGTTCCTTTCTTCCTGATGCTCTGCAGTACAGCTCTTACTTTACCTTTTGTATTTTTGTATCCCTCTCTCTGTCTTTGTCTCTCCATCTCACTGTGTCTCTGTCTGCATGTTTGCACATTCTGTACAGCTCTCATCTGTAGTGTTTGATTCCACCATGTGGCAGCACTCTGTCTGCTGCACTCCACTTAATGCATGCTTCTCCTCTGCATGAATCATTTGTCAAATTATGCATGTTCTCATGAGCGAGTGTATAAAAATGACTGAAGGAATTAGTGTGTATGCACATGTGTGCATGTGGGTGTCTTGTGTGTCATGTAGTGTGGTGTTGCTTATGTGGGTAGCTGATGTGGACTGCTGATCAAAGCAGTGTATTGATTGTTTGTGTGCCGCAGGAGGGGCCATCTTGGCCCATGACACTAAAACCCACACAACATCGCTCTGGCCTGTGGGCCACAAGCCCTAATGAGTTACATGGTTCACCTACTGTAGCACTTGCTGCATTACACAGTCAGAATGTATAGCTATAAACAATTCACTCAGGGAAACTAAGGATGTGGAACACTGTTTTGAAAGGCATATATCATCATCCTGCATTAGGAATCTCATCTTTGAACTGGGAGAAAGTACAATGAACGACTTGGCTTTCCTCCCTCTCGTTCTTTTTGTCTAGTATGCTGTGTCCTCTGCCTGCCATTCTCAATAATACATCCAGGGCATGTGTACAATCACAGTGGGTATGTGACCAAAGCACAGCGGATCACAGCCAGACAGAGTGAACATCCCTTAGCTGAGTTTCCACGACAGCCTCAGCCTCTCTTCAGGCTCTTGTCACACACTCACTCACTCACTCACTCACTCACTCACACACACACACAAACTCGCCATTTCTTCTAGCCTACCACTCCATTTGCCTCCATGGAGGGACCCCTTCTCAGAATGAAAGACATGTCTAGACGTCTCTGAAATATACATCTCAGCACACACACAGGGAGCAAGGCTGCTTCGCCTTAAAGAAGAGAAGGGGGAAAAAAAGAAATGAATTTCAAAGTACACCGGCATGTCCTCAGTCAATATCCGGCACTATGGCCCTGCCTTATTTATGAAGTTGCTTCTTTCATCTTTAGCCCTGTTGTCTATCAGCCACATGAAACGTCCACCCGCACTTCATTCTTAACAAGATACACAGAAATATGTGCTCTTGCGCTCTCTCACGCACACACTTCAGACCACTGACTGTTATCATTACAATACACGCATGTTTGATGAACAATATTGCCAACAAGCTCAGAACAAAGGGAACAAACGTGTGAGTGATCGGGATAGAGTTTGAATTCTTTCTCTCTTTCCGCTAACACTCATAAATAGAGATCACACGCTACAGCAGAAGCGCCATATATCCTTCATTCTTTTTTATCCTCTATTCTTTTTGGGGTGCAGAAGGAGTGAACATCTAAAATAAATGTTGTCGATCTAATTGCCATTAGCACTGGGGCAGAGGGAGCTGCCGGGGCTCTTATTGCTGCTCTCCGTCTTTAAGTCAACACCAGACAGTCATCTGAAAGGTTCAATATGGGTTTTCTCATTAATGGCCAAATCCATGGGGTAACCAGCCAGCGCTACTTCCCCCCAAAGTCCCCAGGCTAGACTCCCCTCTCATTTAATTTAATGTCACTCCAATAGGACAAGCTCACATTTATTTAGCCAGTCTGCCCTTAGGCATTCATCCACCTAGGGAGACAGGGACATTTACTTACACGAAAGCATTTGCTCTAGTGTTGCGTCATCTGTTTATTTAAAACACACAAGCTGATGATGCATGTGGGAGATAAGAAATCCACTACATCTTTGAAATAAAAAAAAAAACGGCAGAAACCATTTTAATTAACTGCATCCTTATGATCTTTATTCTATTTGTTCCAAATCCCCAAGGTATAGACAACCATGAAAAATGCCTCATATTTGCCTTTTATGAAAACAGAATAAAACATGCTAACATACTGAGCCCATTTAAAAAAAAAAGGCCTTGCTATGATATGGTTCTACAGAATGCCTGGAATATTAAACATGTCAATACAGCAGGTTATTGATATAGGAAGTGACATGTGCATGTTTGCAACAGTTAAGACATGAACAGTTTACAATACGACCTTGCCTCTTCAGGGAAGTGTGATCAGCACAGTACAGAACACAAACAAACAACACTTTTCAGAGCATATTCCCTCCATAATCAGTCTCTCCCAAGCCATGTTCCCCTGCTGATGTGTTTTATATGTGACTGGTGCAACACTGAGCTGAAAATAACAAACATTTAAATACTTGATTGCAGTGTTTCAAGTAGTGTCACTGCTGATTCGAAATGTCGTTTGTCAAAAAGGACTCCCCAGTCACACTTAGTGCGGCATTCCCCGCCAGAGCACTTGTTCTAATATATGCCAGTTAGAATTATATATGCATCCTTATTTCACCCCCCCTCCACTTACCCAAACAGCATGCCAGTGTATTTAGTTGTCATAATGAGCTGTCATGCCTGATGCACTGCATGGGGACACTGTGCCTGCCAGCTTTGTGTGTGGGTGTGGGTGTTTGTGTCTGTCTGTGTGTGCGTTTGTTCTGCTATGTAGATGATTTATGTGATTGTATGTCTATGCACAAATACGAATTTCTGTGTAGAATTCATACTCATTTATGCTTTATACAATATTTATGTGTTTGTGTGTCTGAGATTCTTTTGTATGTTTTCAGGGCGAGTCACACAGAGCGAGATGTGAACATGAAAAGGCAGCTGGTGGAGGACCTGAAGACGAGGCTGAAGTTCCTGCAGGAGATGGAGAAAAGTTACAAAGGACAATTAGAGGAGCTAGAGAAGAAGGTACACACAATACATCACATCACAGCTGATGCCATCATCATAACGTCCCATTAGTTTGATGCTCTTTGGTAGAATGACATAGAAAACTAGGTATTGTAGTGCTCAGCATTTCTATTAGCCCAGAGATTTTGTCTTCTGGATGACTAAAGGAAATCCATTTGCAGTTATAGTTGTGTTTTTTATAGAATAGATAGGTGTTAACTTTGTTGATTTGACTGAAAATGAATACCCAGTGGGGTCTAAAATTCTGAGACCACTTTCCCATTCAAGTAAATAACTGAAGTCAGGGTTCTTTCCTGCATAGAGAATTGCGAGGCAGCCGCCTCCGTCAAATTTCGCCTACTTGTTTTCTCGTTACTCGGTGGATTAGACATTTGTGACTGCAATTGCGGCTCTATGCCACTACGGCAATGTAGCGGCACTGTATCGTAATCCGTGCATTAGGCAGAGCCATCCGAAATTGCCAAAGAAGAAGAACACTTCCACGCTGGATTTTCTGCCTGCAGAAGGAGGCTGCAACCTGATTTTGCTGCTATTCAAACAAGTGAATATTGTCTCTTTTACACCCGAGCACACCCAGCTTCTTGAAAAGTTTCCCTAAATTAATGTTACATCTCATCGTGTATGTTTTTTTTTGTTTGTTTGTTTGTTTTTTGGGTTTTTTTGCAGAATGTCTCAAATCATAGATTATTTTAAAAAGAGTTTGCAAGGAGGAGAATCACGAGGACAGGTGAAACAGTGCAGAGTGCAGACATCATTAGTTCTTATAATATGGAAAAAGTTAATTCACTGACAAGATATGGTTAATTTGTCAGGACTGAAAGTAGGCCTATTTCTCAGCCAATCCTGGAAGTGTATAACTTAAGTGTCTCTATAGAAAAAAGAAGTGCAGTACCCCTACCCCTTTGTTCTACTTTGTTCTTACAGTCTGGTTTTGTTTTTGCTCTACCTCTTTCCAGGTGAAGACTTTATCAGAAGAGGCCTCCAACAGGAAGGCCTTCATTGAATCTCTAAAAAGAAGACTGAATGTTGCAACCACAGAGAAAAATCAGTATGAGGCCTCCTGTACAAAACTAAAAGAGGACCTGGAAAAAAAGGTTGGAGCCAAACTGTTGGTTCTTACTCAGATCATATAAGGAACATTTGAAATGTTGCATCACAACAGTGTTTTGGATAAATTTAGTAAGTTGTTTTGTGCACTTTGCACAATGAAAGGCAAGTTTTGTTCAGTATCTGACCTTTATAATTATCTCCTTTGTACCTGTGCACTGTTACAGTACTTTACACCCCAGCTGTAACATTTCAGTCTGCTTTTTACATAATGAATATAGCATATTTCACCCCCTTTGACTTTTTAATGATTATCGTTGTACAACTTTGAATCACAGAGGATAAAATAAATTGGCACTCATCTACAGAAAGAGACTCAAATGTCAAAGTTAAACAAAGATTCAAAATTGTAAAACAATCAAATGATTAGAATGCATTGTTTTTGTGATGACAGCACCCTTAAAATTATTCTAACAATCCTGGTGAAAATTGGTGCAGTCTCTGTGTGGCTTTCACCTCAATTATTCTCAACCAGTAGGTGTCACTAAAATCAGAAAATTTCAAATTGTGCCAGTACTACAATTCCCGTGTCCCATGTCTTTGGAGATATTCTGTTTTTCCCAAAACAAATATATTTAGCTTTTAGCTGACCAGCTGCTATTTTTCTTTACAGGAACAGCGCATACATGCCCTACAGGCTCGTGTAGGAGCCAGTGAACAGGCTTTGGCTGCACTGCAACAGACAGCCACTGAGCAAATGGAGGGGTTGACCCAGCAGAGCTCCCATGCCTTGGACAGGTTTCAGAGACAGCTAGGCACAGCCTACTCCCAGCTGGAGCAGCTTCATTCTTTCATCAAGGTAATGTATGAAAGGGGCAAGGGATTAAAGGCCGAGAGTCCAGAGTTTGACCAGTTAAATCATTTAAAGGTGTTATTTGTAAGTTTTCTTTGCCGCCAAACATGGTTTCTTGCTGGGAGCAGGTTGTGGTGATTGCCACCTGACAAGAGCTTCGGCCATTGTTACATTAACAAGAAAAGAGGTTATGATACGCCCTCTGAGCTGCACTACATCTCCTGGGCAGATAAGAGGCCACAGTGAGTCGCTATAAGAAAGTGACACAACCGCCCTGGACTAGCTGGTTAGCATGTTCATTTCAGTGGAATAAAATATGCAATAGAGACAAGAATTGATATTCATGTTGCTTTCCACCTCTGGAGAGAGCTCTTGCTGAGTAAAGGACTGAAGTTTGATACCGAACTCGCAACATTTCTTGTAGGCCGGTAAGTAAAGAGTGGTTAATGCTTGCTATGTAGCAATAGCAAAACTTACAAATAGCTCCTATAAAGGGGACCTCCAGGTCTATATTTTTAATGTGGGCCTCCATTGGGGTATCATTGCATGATTCACAGTTCAGAAAGTCCTAACAGGCAATAATAGCTCAGGCCTCCTTAAGAGGCCTCCTTAAAAGCTCACTTTCTTCTGATTAGCTGAACGTCCAGAATCCTGCCGAGGGGCAGCACACCAACCGTTTGTGAGCTTCATCCTCAAAGGTGTGGAGATTGAGAAAGCCAAGCTCTCAAGGAATTTTTTTGAGGTCCTGGTTTAAGTTCAGCCTGGGTCTTTGATAGCATATGTGTACTGAGAGACAAGAAGGATTGCTGGGTCTGTTGATGCAGAAGTGAAAACTTGGGAGTTGGATGAATTTAGGAATGCCATGGAGAAAACCTTTTAAATTGCCTTTTAGGATACTGTTGAACTTTCAGATAGGAGGGAGAGGTAGGGCTGACCTTGCTTAGGCTGTTCTTTTTGGGTACAAGTCAGTAGTCCGAAAGCTCTGCACTGACAAGTTGCAAGGGGTTAATGAGATTCACCCTTACATTGTTGTACCTCTTCAATGTCCCTCTCCCTGCTTTTTGCCAATGTTTGGCTTCATTAAACACTGACTTCCCACATGCACTGGGGTGGATTGCAGTCTAGGCATGATGTGAATCAGCACCTCTGATGCCATTGTTAGAAAATAAACAACTGAATTGACAAGATGCCATCAATAAAGTGTTGTACCACACTGTTGTGGGGAGGAGGGAGCTGCATCTCAAGGCAAGGTTCTCAGTTTACCTGTCGTTTATCATTCCAGACCCTAACTATGGTGATGAGCCTAATGACCTAAAGATAAGCTGCTCATTTAATAACCACAAAGATGGTCAGAAGTAGTTCAGAGTGGAAGCAATGTTCTTTAAAAATGAAAGGAACCAGTTTGGTTCAAGCATCTGATCAAGACATCTGCAGGATGCCTCCCTGATGTATTCTGGGCATGTCCAGCGAGGAGGACACCCAGATCCAGAACACACTGGAGGTGTTACACGTGGCCTGGGCAAGCCTTAGGATCCCCCAGGAGCAGCTCGGGGGTGTAGCTAGGGGAAATGATGTCAGCACAACCCTGCTTAGCCTGCAGCCACCACAACCGGTTCTTCTATGAATTTCAGGTGGTGGTTGGATGTGTATATGTGCCATTATGCATGTGCACTTTGTTACAGTGTGTAAGGAGACACAGGCCATTACTGTGAGACTACTGTGTGCCCAGTGGGAATGGGCACCACTGCCTTTGTGTAGGCCCTAATCCATCACCTTGAGGTGTGTTTGTGTGTATGTGTCAGTCTATGTGTGTCTGGCAGAGACTGATAAAGACTGTCCATCAACTTTGTTCAGCTGACGCCTGTCTGTCAAAGCGGGAAAGGGCTTGGCAGAGATAGATAGTCGTAGCAGTATATTTGCACATAGACATCAATCAAGTGGCAGATTACGGAAACAGTTTAGTGGCCATTTCCCATTGTTTTGTCTTCACAAGCCAGACATATTAGAAGTTACTGCAACAATTCTTGTTCTTTTATGACTCACTTGCACCTGAGAAACATTTGAGGTGGATAGGATTTGTTTTTATCATCCACCTCCCTTTTCCAGCCTCTGATTTCTTTCACACAACTAAAGCTTTCATTTTCTTTTTTCTTCTCCGTCGTTTTTCTGCATGCACACACACAAGCATTCATATAGCAAGTAAGACACACATGCATGCAAATTTACATGTAACCAAAAATAGAAGCTGAATTACATTTGGAAACACACACGTGCATAGAAATACAGTTCACGCTCGTAGAACTCCTCTCCTACATTCCCATAACCCTAGGCTGGTGGGGCCATTGTGTTGTTGTTGAGGATTCACATCATTGTTTGTCTCCCCCTGGCTCCTGTGATCCCCTATAAGAACACCAAGCCCTTTGATTGGACTGCCTGACGTCCGGAGGAGATTTACTCTTGTCATGTATTGATCAGGACTGGAGGGCTGCGCATGTGTGTGTATAGATGTGTCTGTGTGTGTGTCTTTATGAGCTTGTTTTTTTTTTTTTTTTAGTTCTTTGTGCCTGTATGTGCTGTGTGTGTGTATATGTGCGTGGAGATTTTTTTTTTATTGTGTGCCAGCAAACCCTTTTGGCCCCTGCACACGCCCCAGGCTGTAAGCACTGCTGTTGAACTGCTAAACAGTGGCCCTGCA
The DNA here is from genome assembly GCF_021018895.1 of Seriola aureovittata. Taxonomy (NCBI): domain Eukaryota; kingdom Metazoa; phylum Chordata; class Actinopteri; order Carangiformes; family Carangidae; genus Seriola; species Seriola aureovittata. Next base: position 20,989,425 of record NC_079366.1, read on the forward strand.
TGTAGTGACTACTCCACAGCACACAAACACACACACACACACACACACACACACACACACACACACACACTGGTGGTAGTTCTCTAACACAGAATATTTTGGCTTGTCATCCCTGCTGAAAACTACAAGATTGTGTGGATTTATATATATAAATGTATTAGTATTTTTAATTACATGGACTAGGTGTGGGTCTCTCAATGAATAATATTTTTATGTATGATTACTTCATATACTTTTCATATACCTGTAAAAGGTGCTTCCCTAATTCACCATCTCACTCAAATTTGGCTGAATTAACTCTTTTTTTTTTTTACATCAGTGCCTGCATAATCTCACAAAATTGAAGTGTTTTTTCCTCCCGTTCTGCTCTTTATGTTTTTGAAAGGCCCTTTGTGTCCTCATGTGCATGGAGAGGTTCAGAGGTAGCTAGTTATTAAAGAGGATGTCTTTTAGCTGCTCATTTGATCCTCATCTCCATGCCCTAATCCTCGTCCTGTCTAAATTGGCCCTCTGGCTGTAGTGATTTTGGTACTAGCAAGGCTAAGAGCTCTTAACAAACACACAGACACGTACACATTAACACACACAACACCTTCTGTGTATGCATTTGAATAGCTTGTGTGTTGTGTGTGTGTGTCTGTGGTTACAAACTCTCCCTCCCTCCCTCTTTTGGTCTCTCCCAGGGCTGAGAATGAGTGATAAATTCACCCCTTAATCTCTGTCTGGATTATTTCCACATGCAGGGTTTAGGTCAATTGAATGTAACCCTTGACTAGTGACAGTGAATATCTATTAGGCTGTAAATAAAAGAATAGGATATCCAACTGTTAGTTAATGAGCTGTATATTCCTTAAGGGTAAACACAGCTCTCAGATCACCAAAAAGAGCTAAAGCTGCCTTCCTTTGACGATGGACGATGGTTATGATTTCTGCTCGTCGTCTTTAATCAGTGCTATTCTGCTTATTTTACACCGAAGACCTAGTGCTAGTAGTCCTATTACCCAGAAGGAATCAGTCAAAGCCAACTGGACCTGCTGACTTGGATGACTGTGAATTTTAACAGACAAGTCATAGTTTTCTTGATTTATTGAGTTCAATCTGCCATGAGCTGATTTATGTATACCATTGTTTTACCTTTTCTATATCCTATTATTTTAATCTGTATGGGTTTTGTATAATCTGTTGTTTTTTTTTTTGAATGTCCCATTTGAATGTCTGAGTATGTGTATATTTGTGTATATTCATTGCTAATAGACAAACTGCAACACTCCACTTACTGTAAGCTGCAGGCCTCCAACTACTCACTCAGCACTTTCCTGTGAGAACCACCACAGGTTTTCTGAAGTGCACCTGGTCCACCTGTGTGAAATTAAGAGGGGAGTGGAAATGTTTTTTGCTATTCAACATTGTTCATGTGTGATTACCCTTGTTACCGTAATGCACTTGAGTGTTTTCATATGTTTGTACTTATGTTTGTGTACGTGCCTGTACATTGTACTTCTTGCTTGCTTGGTTGTACTGTGCAATAACCAAGAGCAAGTTGTAATTTTTTTTTTTTGTTGTTGTTTTTGTGTACCGCAAGTTCTCCTGTCTCTAGCTTTCCCTCCTCTCACCATCTATTCCAAGGTCAGCTTTTCAGCAGGCTTACAAGGGAATGATACAGAAGATTATTGCCTCGATCAATAAGCTCAAAATGAAGCAAAGGGGAGTTTACTTTATTGACTTTCTCGTGTACAGTGGCAGTTTTAACATTTAATTGTCTCTCTGTATTTAGAGCAAACTCCCATTTAGTGCCCGACAACTGTGCCATCCCAGGCCTTCCTCGTCTCACTTGCCATTCACTCGGGCACCATTTGAAACAGCCCCTCATAGCTTAATTATTAACAGTGTTATGCTGCCCTGTTGTACTGTGAGACATTCAGAAAGCAAATAAATAAATGAATGGCTGTATTTTCAGTAGCTCTCTGTCTTTCTCTCTCTGATGCATGATTCTCTGTCTGTGGAGATTTTAGCAAAACTTGGGGTGTGTTTGATATCAAAGCTGTGTTCCCTCAGCTTTCAATCGACAGGGCAACAAACCCTCAGGTCCATATTCCTACAAGGGAGCGTGAGGCGAAACCGAAGAGAATCTGAGTGTGTCAAACTCAATATTCCTCCATAATGTACTAGGCCTCTCTGGCGCATGCTTGATCAATTTCATTTATTCATCTGTCAGGCAGAGCTATCCCTCTTGTTTTTCCATATCCATTTCATCATCCTCTTCTTTTTTTATTCCTTCTCCTCCTCCTCCTTCAGGCCCTGGCCAGTGAAATACTTTTAGACGTTCAAGAGGTCAAGCAGCAGTTGATGAAGAGGAGGAGGTTGAGGCAGGCCAACGCTGTGGCAGTAAAGGGCGGCCTCTCAGCCAAGTCTATGATCAAAGCCAAGTCCATCGCTGCCTCCATCCTCAATATGTCAGAGAATGATCTTGCAGACATAATGGACACTGATCAGGTAAGGCCAAGGGACAGTGGGTCAACATGTTATACAAATGCTAACTTGAGGATCTATATCAAGTCTAGATTATGCCCACAGCACTCAACATACCTATAATAGATTTTCTGTACTGTAAAATTTTGAAGCATCCTGAAGTTTTCAGGGGGTTTTGCTTAGTGATTGCACCAGAGGACCTGGAAAGACATTATATCATCAACATTGATTTGTAGTGTTGTGTATCTTCTTTGTCAATTGAGACTAAATGAGTGGCAAGGAGCTACAGTAACTTTGACCTAACCTCTGGGAACAGATGCGGTAGATTAGCATTGGTGGAGAGGGGAGGAAATAAGGGGAAGCAGAAGCCTTCTGTTCTTAGTTCATTTCACCTGTACCTAATGGTATCTAGCCTTGCTGAAAATCTCTGCTTCCGTCTGACCTTCTCTTATTGATGAGTAGATACATGTGGGCAAGTAAGCAAGGCTGAACACCAAGTAATGTTTTGTAAAGGTGAACCACACACCAAGGCATGTCCCTAATACATTGGGAAGTTGCAGTGCAACAGAGAAGAATGTGGCTTCATGTTTAAAGCTGGTGTTCTTGCTCTCAACAAGATCAAAAACCTGTCAATACCTGCAGCACCTGTCAACTTGTTATAAGATTTAATATGACACAAGTTGAGTAAGTACAACTCTTTTCTTACTGGTGAAAACAACCATTGAACTGAAAATTCTTGCTATTGACTGTTATTTGCTTGCTCAAAGTCTGAGTTTCATACTCTTTTCTAACTTGGTGGGACCATAGATCATACGCAGTCGTGTCATCAATTAGCAACTCCATGTTACAATCAACCTTCCATCCCTGGGGATTCCCACCCATCTATCACAAGATGAGAGACGGCGCACCAGGCACTTACTCACACTTGAAACCAATTTTAGACCTTTGCAGCCCAGCTCCACCCAGGAGATGACAGGGAACAGTTTCTCACTTGACGAAAAGTCCCCCTCATCAGAGCTGAAACCTCTTTGGGTAAAATCATTCTCCTCTCCACACCACGTGTTCTCTCTGTCCTTTTAATGGTGGTAAATGGCTGGCTGCTTGGTGACTTAACATGGTGATTGTGTTTTTCCTGAATTGTAAATGTTGTCACAGAGAAGGGTTAACCGTTTAGGCATGTGTTACTGAGTCAGAAATAGATCCCAGAACAAATGGCTTGTGTCTGTACGTGCATCTGTGTTTAGGTGACTGTCACAGAGAGACAAGGGCCATTTCACAGGTGCACCAATTGAAACTACTGCTGGACGCAGTCAGAGAGCCAAATCATTATCTGTGCCTTTATGTAGTAGATGTTAGTCAACTTGGGGTTGAAGGTAACTCAAAATCAAGTGCACCCTACTTAAACCTGCCCGATCTTAACTCTGCTTTAGCTGTAAAGATGAGACTAAACTCTAGTTGTAAGCACTTAAAATAGGAAATAGGTCTACACTACACAGCCATCCATAATATGAAGTGAGGCTGATTTGTCGCACATTGTTGTGTGTCAACAATGCGTTGAAAATGATTTTGAATCTTGTTACAGGCGTAGATACTTGTTTCAAAATTGTGATTTGTATTGAGTTTTCACACAATCTTTATAGAGATCGAGACTGTAGACATGACATGAGGTTATCAGGATGTCCCGGTAGTCTTAAACAAGTCCAACACATAGCAAGTGTATTCATTTATTCACTTGGTTGTGCGATACCACTGTGCTGAATGAGAGCACAGGGCTCACTGGGATTGCTTTTACTTTTCAGTTTTACTTTTAAATGAGAATGCTCCATTGCCAACATAGCTACTTTTCTTTAGTTTGGCAGATTTCTCTTGTCAACAATATTTGCAGAAGTTTTCAACATTGTAGGGCATTGGTACTTGGTTTGGAAATCAATGCATTTTTGAATTTCTGGCATATCAGAATGTTTAAATGAATTATTCCTGGTTGTGGTTATATTTTAGGAGGATTTTGGGAACAGATGACCTTCATGTCATTACCACAAACATCTCCTCCAAAGGCTACATATTTTGTTTCCTCCAGAGCATTAGTCTTGGTTTGCTGATTTGTAACTGATTTTTTTTTATTCATTTTATTTTTTTGTATTTTTAATTTAATAATTTATTTTCAAGTTTTTAAAAATCACACAGAAACTGACAGCTGGCCCTTTACACACTAACACATAAAAAACACACACTCAAAATCAATATTCTATACATGCTTAGACGAAAAGACGACATGTAAATGTGCTCAAACATACCTACTCCACACATGCATCATGATGCTTTGCCTCTATCCATTCCATAGCGTGCAACTGAGGACCAGTGAGGGCTGAGCAGCTCCAGGCTCCCTGGGCAACTTGTTGTGAAGTTAATGATCCAGATGTAATAAGGCTATAATTGCCGGGCCAGTTTGTTTTGCACCTAATGTTAGATGGAGGGTCAGTACTTTGTTATATATCTACCAAGGGTGAACAAGCACACTGACTCTCATGCACATACACTCTTTCACACACTATGCTTACCCCAGCTGTGGGAGGCTTGAAGACAGAACTCACAAGATGGCTCTTCTCTCTCACTCTCTTTCTCCTTCTCACTAATGTATCCACACACTCCCTCCCACCAGTTACTAATTAGATATGTACTGAAATTAGCCTCGCCCTGGTCTTATCACCAGGATCACACATAGAGGGTTCGAGGGAGCTGGGGACCGCTTATGTGAAACCCATACTTAATCTCAATGTCAATTCTCCAGGTCTAGCACTCCTGCAGACTTTGGTCACGCATATTGCGACACGTACATACAGTATTATGTCTGTTGTGTCTGTAATACTCGCTGTTATCAGGTCAAGGTTAGAAGAATACTGGGCAGCAATGGTATAAAATGTACAACAAGATGGAACCTTAGACCTTATTCACTGACAGGGACAAGTGTCTTTCTGAATGCTTCTGAAAATTTGTCCAAAAGAAAGAGATTGGATTCTTCCCAAAAATCAAGGCACTCTGCTTTGTGACAGTGCAAAAGTAAAAAGCCTTTATTATTATTGTGGCTACAAGACCAAGATGAGTCAGGCACAAATATGTACCAATTTTCTCATTTTCTTTTATGGTACTGAATTGTATTCACATTGGGAATATAGTCAGCTGCTGCACACAAAAAAAAAAACTACAGACTTACAGATTGGTAATATGATGTTTGATATGTACGGTAATACTTCCCATGACCTTCCTGAGCATTAACATTACTAATTTTTTTCTCAGTAGGATTCTCAAAAACATAACTGGTCAGATTTTTTCTTATTAGTCTCAAAACCATAATTTGTTTGTGTAACTCACATCCCTGTTGCTATGAATACTGGGTAATTTTCAGAGCACACGGGTGAAGTCAGCAGCTGAAACAGACTATCAAAGTTCACATAAAGTCTGCATGAGGCGCTACTCCACACTTCACAGGATTGTGTCTGTTAGGTCCGCCACTCTGCAAGTGCAGGGACTTTTAAATTCAGTGCACACACACACACACACACACACACACACACACACACACACACACACTTTCCCCCCTCCTGCCCTCCCTGTGTCCCAGTGAGGCAGTGTAAGGGCCGTCACATCATTTCGAGCAGCAACACCTGGGGTTCGAAGTGAAGAGGTAGCACATTAGCACTGAGGTGTACATGGCCACGCACTCGCTCTTCACCCTGTTCATTAGCAGTAACAAGGCTACCACTCTGTTAGGTCTTTATACATGAGTAGCATGAAAACGTATACTGCCGTATCCTGCCACTGAGTCTCCAGAGAGTCTCTTCAAGGTCCTGGCTGGTGTGATGCTACAATTCTGCCCTCGAGCAGGAGACACACAGAGGCCAGTGCTAAGATACAGTGGCAGGTTCTCTCTACAAACACCAAGTATCAAGCACACTTTGAGTCTGACTCAATTGATTTTTTTTACAAAATTCATCCATATACAAAAATAATAATAATAAAAATAATATACTAATATTTTAAGTGACATAAGTATTCTCTCTAAACATCAGTATGATGTCTATTATCATGTGTATTTTTCAGCCTACAACCTGTCAATACAATATATGTACATATTCACTGTTGCAGGGAACAGAGGCTCGTTCAGAGAGTCCAAGAGACCAGGAGTGGCTGGACCAGCTAAACCACATCCTGCAGCAAAAGGTAAAACTCACCCGTCTGCAATAACATTACTGATTCCTGCACACTCTCAGTAATGAGAAGTCTTGTGCAAACTACTAGAAACCGCCCTTCAGGGTAAAATGATTTATCAGCCTGGTGTTGCTCTTAATTGAGGTTAGATTAGTAGAAGAAGTGTTGTCTGGAGTGTCAGAAGGTAACAGAGAACTGTTGAGAGAAGTGGTACTCTCTCAAAACTAAGTAATCCTCAAAAAAATGTACTGGTTTTAATTACAAGTACTCTGTAATCTGTATTGCATTACAGGTTATTATACCACCACTTTGAAACTACAAGCAGTGGCACTGAGAGAGCCAACTGTGCAGTCTAATATAAGATACAACACTGCTTGACTTATTTCATCACAAAGAAAATGATACACTTTTCCAACAGGAGGAAGTTTGTTTTCTTAAACTGCACATTATTTTGTTGAATGGATTTTTCTTGTTTTACAAGCAGCTAGATGTTTACATTTACTTATTACTAAGTTGTAATTTGATTAATATTGCCAAATGAATTTTGCCAAATGTTTTTACAGAGCAATACCTTAAAATGTGAAGTTTCAGTTCCATTTTAGCATTGAATATAGTCCATATATATATAATAATATTACTCAGCATGTCTAAGTAAAAATAATGAAAATTCATAGGTGTTTTAGACATGATTTTCAAGCTTGATATCTAGGTGTTTGTATTTCCATATTGGTTGGGCATTTTATACCAAATTGTAGATAAGCTGGATACTAGTTTCACCCAAATTCAGTAAATGGAGGATGAATTTAAGTTCCCACCCAAATGTGTCCTGCTTGAGGCTCTGAAACAATGATGCAAAAGATAAAACAAAGAAAAGCAACTACATCCTCACTGTGTGTGTGTGAGTCTTTGTGTGCACAGCCACTCATCTGTGAGTGCTCTGCTGGAGCTTTACTCGAGTGCTGTCAACGTCTGCTCGCTGTGATATGTGTATGATTGAGAGTGTCGAGTGTGTGTATGTGTGTCTTGTCTGTGTTCTTGTCAGCGGCTGCCGCAGGCACTCATGCGTCGCCTCCGCACCACGACACACACCAGACACTGTTCTGTTGTTCCCCAGATCTTCTTCTGACCTTTCCACCTTCCTCTCCCCCTCCCACACTAACACACACACACACACACACACACACACCACTCTACTCTACTGAATCCATGTTTTTCCCTTCTAGCTGGACAGCTCTCAGTCCCTGTTCTCTGTCTCTCTCTGCCATCCTCCACTGTCCCGCATTCCTCTCTCTCTCTCTCTCTCTCTCTCTCTCTCTCTCTCACTCTCTCTCTCTCTCTCTCTCTCTCTCTCTCTCTCTCTCTGGCTCAGACCCCGAGGCAGCTTGTTAGTGGGGAACTAAATATTGATTTGGCGGGCCTGTCGATGCCGGGAGAATGAGCTAGTGTCCACCAGAGACCTCGGCACCGGCAGCTTGCTATCGACGTTTTCCGTGGGCAGAACGGGGGGGGGGGGGCTGGAGCTGGTGTGGGGAGTGGAGGAGGAGAAGAGCGGAGTATGACAAGGCTGAGACTCGCCCCCAGGTCCCTATGGGGACCGGTGGGACCACCGCAGTCATCCCCCCTCACTGAAACAGACTTTTTCTATCCCCTTTCAAGTCCATCTTGTTCTGTTTTTTTGTTTATTTATTTATTTATAATTTCTTCCTCTCCTCTCTATCTCACAGTTTCCCTTTCACTGTCTGGGATTTTAAAAGCGTACTTTCATATCAAGGGGACACCAGTCTCTGTGTCCTCCTGTCTCTTTCGTATTAGTGTCTTTTTCTTTCCAAAGGGCTAATGTTACATCCATGCCCAGACACCAGAGAAAGGCCAAACGAAGACACTTTAGCACCTAAATATTGGTCAGTTTAGATGGATCTGCTATGATAATGTGCCTGTACTACACATGTCTGCTGATGCCGAGAAGCCAGCTTTTCCTTACTGAGGGAATACACTTCTAAAACTCTCAAACTGTACCCCCTTGATTTCTCTACTTTCTGTCATAGCTTATGAAAGGCTCACCAAGCAGAACATCTGTGAAGTGGAATGGCCTGGCCTGTCACCCTGCCTGTGACACTAATAACACACTCCCCTAATGGTGATATGATCTTACCCCCGAGCTGCACTCACACACACTTCTTTGGATAAAAAGACACAGACAGAAATAGACCCAGTGAAAGGAAAGATGAGAGAGAGATCCATGTCCTTAACTGGCTGGCTGTCACTGAAAGAGGATGAGGATGTGTCCATCTTTGTGTGTGTGTGTGTGTCTGTGTGTGTGCGGGTATGTGTGGGTATGTGTACATATTCGTGTGTGCGTGTGCACACTCACGACAGCCTCATCTTGTCACTGTCAGTGCCTAATGGAGCTGCCAGTGGGACAGCACTTTATTATCTCAGTGGCCCTGTCAATAGCAAACCCATCCCTCACTCTGTGTTGTGTCTCCGTGTGTGTGTGTGTGTGTGTGTGTGCATTTTTGAAAGACCAGATGAGTGGTATGTGTGTATCTGTGTCTCTGTGTGTGGGCTATTGTTTGCCATCACTGTCATGCACTGCCACATGTCAACATAACAAGAAAGAGAGACATCCGCAACACTTTGGCAAATGTTGTGGAGACATGTGACTGTGTATGTGTTGACTTACTGCTCCCTTCATGCCAAGGAAGTGGCATAGATTTCTGGAGCCCCCTCTCCGCTGCCCCACATGTCCACTCAAAACCAAATGAAACATTGCATTCATTTCCTCGTCTCTCACCTCCACTGGTGAGTTAATGAAATCAAACCCTATGCCTCTCAGTAGAGAGCCACCATAAGCAGCGCTCCATAGCCAGGATCGAGGGACGGTGCTATCTAATAATCATGAGCAGGCCAGGGGGTGCACTGTATGGCTCCACAGCAACCCACCATGAATAAGGCCAGCAGTGAAGATGGAGTGTCCATGTGGGCTGTGGGGTCCAGGCACCGACCCGGGGAAGCATTGATTTAATTGCCTTTGGTTTATTTGTGGAGTCCTAATTATTGACTGGAGGTAGAATTTAATGGGCCAAGTCTTTATGAAGACAGGGAAATGACTGGCTTCTGCTGCTGGCCAATAATGAACAGGAGGAGCATGTGCATGCAAGCGTGTGCACATGCACGCAAGCACACACATTCCCTCCAGATCATTTTTCAGACTCATTTTGTACACACATATACCCATCTCAAGCCTCATGACAGCATAATAACGTTTAAAAAGTCATTGACTCTGTTGATTTCTTTATGAGAGGACAGTGGTTTGGTTTACTGGTATGGGGTGGCGCTGAGGGCCCGCTAATATTTACCTCACAATCACACCCGGGGGAGACGTACAAGCATCACTTCTTATCAGCCTCCAAACTATAACAAGCAGGTGAACATTACATTAAGACAGTAGTAGAGACAGGCTGGACCAATCTGGACTGGACATGTTATAAAACAACAAAAGCGTTTATGGATGGACTACAGGGCTGAAATGAATCTTGTAATTTCAAACCTTTATCGAACTTTGGGGAGAGGTTGCTGTAGCTCATTGCTCCAACAGTAAATGGCATCATTTTTATGACATAAAATAACTATCTATTTGTGTCACTTTTTGTCAAAGCTTCTCACTATATTGGCACTTCATAGGGCATTACATCATTAACCCTCAGTATTAAACATATCAAAGGCTCCGTGCCTTACTAATGTACAGAGAAAGTTTTCTATTGTTGTCGGTGCTGTGAGGGTGAGGGGTAGAGTCTTGTGTTGTGTGGCTCATTATGCCTCTGTAATGACAAGGAACAGCTCTGAGTCCCACACTTCTCTCTGAAGGAAAGTGACTCTAATTAAGCCTCATTTAATGATTGAACTAATTAAATCAGCCACTCTTTTTTTGTCTCTGTAAGTATGTTTGTATGTGTGTGGAGGGGACTCGAGCTGAGCCTTTGTACTGTAAATATGACACTGGAGCAGTGGAGGGAGGTTCCCTGGAGGAGACTGGTGTTAAAGTTGTTGATGCCATTGCACAATGTGACTTAGTCAGTGTGTTCGACTTGTAATTCACATGAATACAAACAGCAGATGTAGCTTATTGGTGCTGTTCCTTTGACATTAAAGGGTTGGGGTCATTACTTAACCTGGCAAGCTACAGTATAGCAAACAGCACGTTTAGATTGCTTGGAATAGGCAGGTGAATAATATTATTGTTCTTGAGGTATGGACTTTAAAGGTTACTGCCAGTCTGATTGCACCCAAGGGCCGTCCTTTGGAGCACAGTGGACTCTCAAAATTAACACAGAAAGAGAATTAATAATCAATTTCCTCACTGAATAAATGGCTAGACGTGTTACATTCCCTTATGTCTCTGAACAAACATTGAAAGGCAATCTTTTTTCTTTTCTTTTTTTTTTTTTAACCACTATCCTGTTTTGTATGTGACAGTTTGCTCAATGCACAGCCACTTTTGTAGATTGTCACTACTTCCCAGTGCATTACCTTGGCCAATGAGCCATAATCACGGGTGTGTTCTTGATTGCTGGATTCTACCTAAAGGTTGCATCTCTTTTGTATGGATATCACCTTTCTATATTTAAACCCCAGTCGTGCCTGAATCACCTAATTTTCACACTTAATGAGTAGGAACCTGAAACAAAGACCCGGTGCTTTCCTGTGTTTAATCTAGGGTGTATTTAGGTCAGATCCCTAACAAATGCATGTTGCGCACTGAAATGATGTTTCCAAACAACGTATCAAGAAAAGGAGAGATTTTTAATTACAGTATTTGTGGCCCCAAGTGTCCAATTCCCTTTCATATCAGTCTCTAGTGGCCTAAAGGGGAGAAAAGAGAGGGATCTGTTCCGCTGCAGGGGTAGGTAATTACGAAGGAGAGGGAGAGAATAGGCTTGTCGGTGCTTTAGTGATTTTCTTACCTGAGCCCCTTTTTGCAAATGTGACATATTCATTATCGGAGATAATCAAATGCAAGACTTCTTAGTACGGTGCCTTTGTGCTTGGGCTTTTTTTTAAAAATCTATTTATCATGCTGTTGTTGTTGTTGTTGTTGTTATTCCCCCGTTTGATAAATTTGATTTTCAAACAAAAGTGAGAAGATCAAAGATCAAAGAGCTGTTTTTTCCCCCTCTGTGATAAAACTACTGTAACTACTTCTCCCTTACCTTGAATAGTGGCCTAGATTGGAGACAGCTCACCAGCCAGGGACAAAGATTTCTAACAGGAATCCTTCACCTCTCTGGAAAAACCCATGTCATTCCAGTTAAATGTCACCTTACTTTTTTAGAGTTATTTTGAAATTAAGCTGTAGTATACATCTTTGTTTATTACTGTACAAATATACTGTATTTTAGTTATGATGTTGTTACAGGTATACAGGTATATACTCCTGTAGGACTTTTGAAGGACCCAAAAGTCACGTCAACCGTAGAATATTGGAGTTAAATTAAGCAGCAACATCTACTGAATTATATATGGCAATTACAGTTATATATTATAATTATATTATATTGATAAGGTGGTAAACTGGTTAATGACTGAGAAAAAAACACTCAGTTGTTATTTGCTGAGCAAAAGCAGAAATTTGAATGATGTACACCCTTATATCTCTTTTAGGCTCCCTGATTCCCCCTCCCTCCTCATTCTTACTCATTTAGATATCCAGCAGTCTGACACAATCTCTACAGCTCCTCACAAACTGGGCCCTTGGAAATAATTGCGCTAACCCGTTCCAAGGGAGAAGACAAAAGAGCTGGAATGATCGATCTTTTAAGGAAAAAAAAGTTGGTGTGTGTAATGCCACTACCAGACAATGGTCACTGGAGTGCTGCAGCTTTGAGCTGCTCCTTGCCTTAAGGTGTGCCCCAGGCTATAGAGTAGCAATGTCATTTAATTGGCTCATAAAAACACCTTTTGCTTGCAGCTCCTGTCCTTGTCTTTTCACACACATGCACGCACACACACCCCACCCACCCACCTACACACACACGCACACACACATATGTGTGTGTGTATATATATATATATATATATATATATATATATATATATATATATATATATATGCACACGCACACACTGTCAGTGTCAGTGGCTTAACACGTTCATTCACTTCTGAAACATGTTCATGAGATCATACCTAAACAAAAGGTCTGTTCTTTAGGGCCTTTTGAATAGTAATGGATGTGAGTTAGCATGGCTTAATGCTACAGTAGCTATTTCATTGTTGCCAAAGGGGACAGGACCTCTTGCAAAACAGTGGTTGTGTTGCTTAGCGCTGGTGCTGGCTTGAGCTGCCAAAGGGGACAGGGGCCCAGCTAAATCAACTGTAGCATAACATTACTGCCAGTTCCTAACACTGCCTTAAGCAGCCCAGGGGATCCAGTAGAGCAGCTGGATCACAGCTTACCTCCAACCACCCTGCAGGGTATCGGTCCCCAGCAAATGTGGCAGTTAGATGAAAGGGAATGATAGTCCTGCTTGTCCCATTTGTGAGCCTGAGTGTGAATACGATGTGAGTCTCAAACCTCAGGGAGACAAATCAGAACAAGAGGTATTTTATTTTAATTCAATAGAATCATTTTTTAACCAAGAGACTAGAAAGGTGTCTCACTGTACTTGGTGACATGCATCAACTATAAAAAACAAACCAAATCATTATAAAGATATTGATGCTGTCATACCTGTGCTCAGGACTGACCATGAACTGCAACATACCCAGTTCAAGTATAGGGACTATAGGGACTTTTGTTGCATATCCTTCTCTCATTTCCTGTCATCTCCCCACTGTCTGTGATAAAGACTTAAAATCCTCCAAAAAGTACTTGTAAAAAATGAAGAAACTGAAAGTAGAAGTAGGGTTTCTTTTGTAGTTTTAAAATGTTTTAGGCTTAAATCGTACTCATGTTAGATTTATCTAGATCATGTTTACCTGTTAGTGTTGTTTACCCATATTCCCATATCTGTACTTTTAATGATCCAGTCCAGTCTCCCACATTGCTGTCCCATAGAGCCTTGTGTTGTGGCTGTGTCTCTATTTTAGTGGGGGTTGTTTGCATAGTTAGTGGCTCTAAGCGCAATTAGCTGATCAGGAAATTGTGTGTGTGTGTGTGTGTGTGTGTGTGTGTGTGTGTGTGTGTGTGTGTGTGTGTGTGTGTGTGTGTGTGTGTGTGTGCGTGCGTGCGTGCGTGCGTGTGCGTGCGTGCGTGTGTGTGTGTAAAACAGATAGAGTGAGTTTTCCCTGGAGAACAGAGGCAGAGGGAGATATCTCAGCAGTTACTTCAATGTAGTGGTTCTCTGAGGAATAGTGCTGTGTGTTTGATGCATCCAGTGCTGCTGGAACTGACTCCCCACTGTACAGCACACGCTCAAGTGTGCACACACACACACTTTCACACACACTTCCCAGCACACAAGGCCTTGTGTTCCCAGCTCCTGTTACCTTTAATGAAGAAGACAGAGGTGTCAAGGGGCAGGGGGACTGTGTGTGTTTTTGTGCATGTGAGTTTCTGAGGCACTCACTCTCCAGATGTATTGGAAATTGATAAGATGATGGTTTCAAATCACATCATAGTGCTTTTCTGTGTCCTTAAAACATGTCAGCTACAGACCTAATTCCAATATGTGTTGCGAGTTTGTGTTAATCACTTCAAAGCAACACGATACCTCGTATTCCCTCCTGGAGATGTTATACAGTAAAGTTTGTTGCAGCACTTCAGGCTTGTGTCAGCTTGTTTCTGTCTGGATGCTTCAGTAGTTTATGTTTTCACATTCTCTTTTAAGAGATGAAAAGTGAAACATTTTATAATATTGAAGTCACTATTTTCAGTTCGGCCTGTCCACTTCTCATCTGAGGCCATGTGACTTGGGAAATTGCTCAGGGAATTAATTTGAATCCCTTGCTTGAAAAAAAAAAAGGCGCTTATAAAAGGCACATAACTTGAAGTGAATATTTATGGGTGATACAGTACAAATGTCTACCTTTGATCAGGCGCCCTAATGACCATAAAATCCTTGTGTCGATTCAGAAGAAAAACACAATTAGGCCCAAAGACTGAGGAGAGTCCTGCCCACCACTTTATTTTCACCTTTCCAGCACTTGCACAACAAAAATTAAGAAAACACACATAGAAATTTCTGCATACTCAACCTTTGTAATCCTGTATGATTTAGTGCACATCAGCTCTCATCCTCTTCCCTTCCCAGGACAGATACAGTCCAGTAAAAACACAACAATGCTATAAATGTCCCCAGTGATGCATAGGCTGTTTTAATTATGCTTCAGGGCATGTCTGCTGAAAAGTGATCAACTTAAGCTTCTAGGGAAAGTGTAGTTTGTCTTCAGCCCCACCGAAACAAGGCAATGGTTTCCATTATGCTGTACTTAAATGGCAGCGTCACATTTTTTCAGTTTGCCGTAAAATATTTCCCACAACCCATATGTATCATGTTTAGTTGCTGTAATCATTCCTCTTGTCCACATTGGCCATGAGGTGATCCCTTACTGACGTGATTCCAATGAAAGCTGAGATACAAAATCCACAGTCCATTTTCAATGCAAAAATACAGTTAGTAAGTTAGCCACATGTTTTTGTTTATTATTCTGTGTATGCGTAAATGTACTTGGCCAATAGATCTGATTCAAAATACCTACTGTGTACGTATAAAACGTTTCTTTTAATACTTAAGAATCATGGATTATCACTGATTGAGAATGGACACTCAGAAAAAAAGGAAAGTGTGAAATGAAATGCTGAAACTACTGCTGTGCTGCCTGTTTTATGAATTGCTTTGTCAAAACACTCAATGTGAATGGTCCCTCAAAAGTTTCACAAGTCCGCAGGCCCCATGTGAGGTTCTCTAGTTTCACAAGACAACAAATAGACTTTCTGAAAAGTTGCCAGGTGTCAAAATCTGGCTTTTTTTAATAGTGGTGTATTTGTGTGTTTTCCTCATTTTCTCTAACCCCTTTCTACCACTGCCCCCACACCCTTTTTCTATCCTTCCCCTCCCCTGCAGATCCCCTCTGCCGGCCAGCTAATGGAGGCTGTGCGCGTGAAGATGAAGGAGAGGAAAGTGCTGACAGAAGAGCTGGCCACGCTCACAACACCAGTCAGCGAAAAAGCCTGACTCCCTGGGCTGAGGCTGGGAAAACTGTCATCCTCTTCTTTTTCTCCCTCCCTTCTTCTCTCCCTCACCGGCTCCTACTCAGTGGGAGCTGGGCTGAGCCAAGCTGAGCCGGGGCAGCAGAACCAATATTTGTGAGAAAAGCGCTGTCGACTCACTCTGGGCCACTGGCGCAACACAGCAGCCCGGCTTTTGTAAATGAGCCCTCGACATCTGTGTTAGCGCTCGGTGCACTATGTCTATCAGACAGGGCCCTTTAGCGCCAAGCTAATTTACAGTGCAGCCACTCTCCCCCACTCTCAACGCAGACCTGGGGTGATAAGGCAAATGCTTACGCTAATGTTTAAGTTGGACTTTTTTTTTTACTCTATTTTACCTCTCCCCCTAATTTATTTGGCACCTCACGGACCTAAGGGTGCAGGGACTTGACCTAACAATGCCAAGTCGACACTTTGAGAAAGTCTAGAGTGCAGCACAGATCAGAGTATTCACTGTTAGATCCATTTATCAGACAATCAGACAGTCAATGATTGGAGCTAAGTATTTATTTCTTAAGTAAATTAACTTTATTTGAGATGCTTAAAATAATACAAATTGTTATAGCTCCTACTGTTTAAGTATTTGTTCTGCTGATATTTTAATAGGCAATTATGCTAAATAATAATAATCAATAATTTTCTTGTAGAAACCCTCTTTTTAATTTCTAAATAAAAACGAATTTCTCATATTTTTGTCCACATTTTCTTCTTCAAAGACGGCATTTATTGTTACGAATTTCATGGTCTTGTTTCCTGTCTAAATGCTGTCTTGTATTTTGTTCGTTCCAGCAGTTCAAAGGACTGTTAGTCAGTGTGTGATGGTGACTGAGGATGCTCTGGTGAACAGCAGGGTTCTCACACCTCTCTCATGATTGGCAGCTGACTGTTGGCATGGTTCCTGTCTGTAACAAGTGACCCCTGCTGTTGACATCATTAACAAGGGTCCACATGAGCACACACACAGCACAGCGCAGCACAGGGGTGTATTAGAGGAGTGGGTCCATCCTTGACATATCTACCTCCAACCCCTTTTATCTGTTTCCCTTTTCCTCCCTCTCTTATTATTCATTTTGAATATTAAACCATGATCCTGGTCTCCTCTGTCCTTGAGTTGGCTTCCTACACAAGAGACCTCACACTCCTCCCTTAAAATCATCCCTTATTTTTTTTTGCTCCTTTCTTTACCTCTCCTAGCTTTTGTTTTTCTCTTTACCACTTTCCCCCTTTCTTTTTATTATGTATAATTAACAATAGTGTGAAGAATCCTCCGTTCAGGAATTAAAAAGAAATAATTCCACTTTTTAATCCCCCCTCCCTTCTCAAATATATGCTAATGATGTCGTTTTCCTTTATCTTTTTATAATAAAGGATTAGGCCAGGACTGTCTCTAGCTGCAACTCGGGGACCAATTTAGCTGGGATCCAGGAGAGACAAACCCTGGTGGTTAATTACCATTCATTAACATAGTTTGCATCTTTTCTTCTTCTCCAATACCCAGGAGCCAGCTATTGTCAATATTTGTCCCATATAAATTTCTGCAGTTTTTTTTTTTCCGAGTCACTGTCCTCCAGCGTATTGCAGCTAATGACAAACATTAATAACTCAGAGAAATCCGGTGGCGCAGTGGGTATAAAAGAGCACAGCATCGATGCCACGCAAATTATCTCGGAGCCCCCACCCCTTGCTGTCTGACTGTCTGTATTTCTCTCTCTTCCTTTTAGTGTGTAATGCATAGTCAACATGTTTGCTCGCCGAGACCCGCCATCCGGCTTCGGCTGACACACTCGTGCTATTTCTGTGACATATTCAAATGCGGGCCCCCTCAGCTGGTACTCCCTTGGGTTTAATTAACCTGGCCTTGCCTCTGACGCTCCCTCAGTGAAGACGTTAAAACGATCTTGAAAACACCCTTCACACACCCCCCACCCCCAAACACACACACACACCCATGTCTTCCACTAGGTGCTGTATGATTCATCTCCTTTTTTTCCTGTGTAGGAATGGCGTGCCATACCCCTCTTTTCTTCTCTTTCACTCTCTCCTTGTCTTCCACCCTTCTTTCCTTGTACAGCTCTCATTAAGAGAGATTTCCTGTGGGAATTACTTTGATCAGCAGTTCCAAATGCAAAGTTTTTCTCCCTTCCCCTTTTACTCATTCCAACACAATCAACTCAGTGTCATTTTGTTCAGTGTCTTTATTATGTCTCTCTGTCTCCCTCTCTCTCTCTCTCTCCGACATCTTTTTAAATCCAACTTTCCTGTATTTTTTTTTCTTTCCACAGATTCCTGCAGGAGATTGTTCCTGGAGGGGTAGAGGAGGTCAGGGTCACTGGTTGACTTTGGGGTCGATCGATGATTTGTATTTGTGTGTGTGTTTGTGTTTTGTGTGTCCCAAGGCTTTTCTGTTGCACTTTTAAGTTCCCTCAGTCTGGTGTGAGTGCGTGCCACTTGGGTGGGAAGACGGGTAGCCCACAGTACAAAGAAGATTCAAAGCACAAACCGAGAATTTCTGCAGCCGCCAACTGATGCACAATTAGTCCTTGCAGATCTTGTCAGCCAGCTGTGGAAGGAATAGAAAAACAGCCTCTGGTGATTTCCCTTACTTCACTGACACAGTTTCACACCCTGGCTATTGCTGCCAATACACCAGTATGCTTTGATTTTTCAGGCACAGACACTTGGCACTGTCTTAAATAACAAGGTGCTTGTGACATACAGCCAAATGTGTTTTTGACAAATGTATAATGCAACATGTTTACAGTTTTTATTGTGTCTATTCATGTTTGATCCACAGAGAGCTGGTTTAGTAACAAAAGGTAGCTGCTGTTTACAGTGTGACAAAAATCTCACCACGCTTCAATTTAAGTCAAGAGCCTAATGATAATTATTGTTAAACTTTTAGGTCTCAGACATGGCTTCTCAATACATCCATGTATAATGTTCTTTTTCATTAGATCAGATGCCACCTTAAAAAGAAAAAAGGAATTTCACTCTCCTGATGCACATATGCTATGTATACAACCTCATTGATCTTCACTTGAACAAGTCCCTTATCCTCCTCTACAGCGCTCCAGACATGAAACGGCAGCAGATTATGGGTGGATGCGGCCCGCCGTGGGAAGCTAGGGAGCAGATAAAAAGGCCAGCCACTCCGGGGACTAAAGCTATGTTTTGATGCTGTGTGATAAAGCAGAGGCATAGGGCAAGAGGAAGGGGAAAGTTACAGGATCTATATATATATATATATATATATATATATATATATATATCCTCTGGCTCCCCTTTTTGAATTTTTTCCCTCTCACCTCTTTGTCTTGCCCATCGTGACCACGCTCTTCCTGCACTTTTTGTTGTTCTTTGACGCTCACACTTTCACTTTCTCCGTCCCCATGGACTGTCCTAAGCCTTGCTCATGGCAGCTGTCTCTCTAAAGCCATGGCCTGAGCTCCTGGGGAGAAAAAGAAGAGAGAGGGAGAAGGCGAGAGGGGCTGATCTGGCCTCTAATCCACCTCTTCTTAGAGCGTAGGAGGGAAGCTGCAGTCCTCGACATCACCTCAGAGAGAAGCGACTCTTTGAATGTGACTACCTGAGCCCTCTCGTGTCCTGATGACTAATCTGGGATGTTGTCTCAAATGGTGTAGAAAATGTGGCTCTTAATATCACAGATCAGTCAAACTGTCATACTTGGGTGCACTGTAATGTGCCAAGCTTTAAGCAGGGTTTTTTTTTTTTTTTTTTTGAGTTCATCAATTGGCACATTCACACTACCCATAGTACCATTTAGCTATGTGCAATCAGAATCAAAACAAACAGCTGAAACAGTCTTCATTGGTCGTGGCTATTATAAAAATGCAGCCATCCTTTGTTTTCTGCTCCAGCATATATAATAACACCTTAGTCTGGGGTGTATAGCTCCTCAAAGCACCTCTCCACCTTGACTAACTTTTCCAAGCACTCATTAGCGGACTGGCTGAAGTTTGGAGGGTATGAAGCGGGCTGGCAGATTACCCCCTGTAAAGTAGCACACCTCAGGTAATCACACTAATGAATTCAAGCACAACCACCACCCCCTTCACATACACACACATTCACCCACCCCTCATGCCTTTCTCCTTTTCCCTTTACTTACTTTCTCCCTTTCTTCCACAGTGGCGGGTCGGTGCAAGAAGTGCCAAACAACAAAGAAGTGTTTGTTTGCATAATATTAGCGCTGCACGCTCGCACACAGTGGCGGGGGCCTGACTGCAGGACTGACTGGAGGCTTCCCATGAACACAGGTGGAGCAGGGCGAGCATCACTGGGACCAATTAGAGCAGAGCACAGGTACATTAGCATGTTTGAGTGGAGTGGGATGGCGTGGGGATTGGTAGGCCTTACGAAACACACACAAACACATGACCATGGTCTGGTGTGTGTTAGTTGTTTCTCTCCAGTGACATGACTGGCATATGTGTGACAAATGACCCCTGGTCTGCTGTCACAGCACATCCTGTATTTTCCATCTGCACCGACACACACACACATTTTACTCACATGTAAAATTGCAGCAAGTAGTTAAGGGTTTTATTTATGATGAAAAATAAACATGACCATTTGCTTATGTTTTAAAAATTGATATCAAAAAGTAAAGTCTGTTTCTTGTGGGCTTTTGCCTCAAAGGTGAATAGAAATAAGCAGGGAAATGCGATTCACATGTGTTTTACAGATACAGGTAATGAATGCAACTTACTGTGAGAGTTAAGCAGGTGCTCTTTGGCAAAACTACCACTGTAAAAGTAATGTAAAAAATGAAACACAGCAATTAAGATGATTAAGGATTCCAAGGCGATTCCAAGCCCAGTGTTTTGTGTCTGCCCCTATCCTCCCAACCTCCACTGGGAGGCGTCCTGTAATAATATATAACTATATATAAGGTGCTGCAAATGTATGAGCTTCAGGCTTGACCCATTATGGTGAGTCCAGGTGTTGAATTTTATGTTTGGCCACAAAGAGACTGAGCTGTAAGATGACTGAGGAAGTGAAGGTAAGGCCTTGCTGTTATAATCAGCGGAGGAGAACTGTTGCCGTCCACTGAGAATATAAGGATGATGTAAGGAACCAGACGACATGCACATTGTGGGCGGCCCAGAGCTGAAAGGGTGAGATGACGTTTTGTCCATTTCTCTGGTAGAGGTCACTAAGGTAATCAAAATGTCTGCATCGGCACGTGTGGATGAGATTCACTCTCAGATGTTGACAGCTGTGGATTTGTCGGCCTGTCTTAGTTCACGTACCTTACCGATGTCATGCAGAGGTAAAGATCAGTGTGAGTGCTTACTAATTGATAAAGATGGGTGATGTACCCTCTTTAAAAAAAGAAGAGTACGGGAGGGTGTACCCCGGTCTTTGGGGTATCGCACTGCTCAGCCCTCTCAGGAAAGATTATACCACAGTACTGGAAGGGATGACCCAGCCAACTGCAATGCAAATGCAGTCCTAGTCATGGCAAACATCTTCACTAGAGAGCTGGTTCATAGATACAAGAGGGGTCAGGGAGGTTAAACCATTCAGTCTACATACTGTATGTTTTGTGAAGTTGGTCAAATCTTATGATCAAGTCCTTAGGGTCACTTACAGGTTTTGCCATAGGTGTGTGTGCTGACATGACTATTGCCATCCAGTAAATAGATGAGGAGCTGTCTGTCTCTGCACTAAGCACTTTCTGCATCTCTGCTTTTGGCAAATGATACAGTTCTGTAGACCTCATTACACTGTGACCTCCAGGTCTAATTGAGATTCAACACTTCCAAGTCTGAGGCCACACCGCTCTGCTGGAAAATGGTGGGTAGCCCCCTCAGGTTGGGCATGAGTTGTTATCCCAAGTGAGAGACTTCAAGTATGTCTTTCATATGAGGATGGAAAATCAGATTGATAGTTATTTTCATGATATTGATTATTGACAATCTGCAGGTGAGGGTTATCTGTCTGTCTGAGTGGCACAGAAAACAGATTTTGTCTTAGATGAAGCTTATCTAGTGTCGGCACTCAACATATCCTGCAAAGCTTTAAAATAATTCCTATAATTAGGTTATAATTATGAAAGAAGAAATTGTCATTACCACAGCCTTAAGTAGTACAAAACAAAATATCTGGAAATAAATATTACATGTAAAATCACCCCCTCTTTCTGTACACGAACATGCTACTGATATGTGAAGCAGAAACTGCTACTATTCCAACTTTCAGTCAGTGCTGGTGACAAAGATGAGACCAGTGGTCAGTGTAATAAAGTTAATGGCAACAATATAATATTTCACTTGAGCTCAGCCTCCATCTGTCTGTACAGCACAGGTGAGATTTATCGTCTCCCAAGTTAAGACAAATGGACACTCACCTCGGGCCACACACGCACATACAGCTCACTGAGCTGTGGGACCGAGTACTTTATCAGAGCTGCCCGCCGAGGCCAGCGAGCAGGAAGACTGAGCAAAGAACTGCACTCAGGTCACTGTCAGCCGGTTTGATGCATCACTCATACTTTCTCTGTTCGCCAGTAAGAGCCCCTCAGACAAAATAAATGTTTGACATGCAAGGTTGCTACAGTGCATCTGATATAGACTTGTATGTGTGCTGTTTTCACCTTGGAACTTGTGTAATACAGCTCACTGTGTGTTGCATGGCAGTTTAACGTTTATCATCCATGCTGCATCATTTCTTGCCACTAGATGGTAGCAAAACATCATAGTTTGTGATTATACATTTACTGGGGGTGGACAGGTACTGTGCATGGGCCTGCATAATATAACATACGAAACTTTAAATTTTATAGCTGTTTGCATAAAATATTCTATACACTTAGGATATTGAAATTTAGTTTTGAAAGTTTGACTCTTAAAAATGTATTCTTGTTATAGGTCCATTGCCCATGGTGGCCCATACATCAACTGTATTTGACCTAATTACCATTGCAATTTGATAGCTGCTGTCAATGGCACATTTTCAGGATTACCTTTTGACATTTAACTGAAAGCATCATCTTGTCTTTGTTGTCTTGGTGTAGATAGATCCATGATAGATAATTCTGGTTTTGTTTTTCCGTCTGTCTGAATGTGTGTTCAGAAATTAGCCAGAAGATGGCGCCACTAACATGACAAATGCATCCATTAATTGTTAAGTAGCTCTGTTAAAATCTTTCTACTGCGTAATGGATTTGATCATTACAAGAGTGGAGAATTGAAAAAAAATTTATTATCAAAAAATTAATTATCATATTACATTAAATAAACCACAATGATGATAACTGAGCTGGCACTTCAGGACCTAAGAAATGAATTGTAAAATTGATAAATCTATTTTCAAAGGAAATATGCACGTGTATTTAACTGTTAATGTTAAATACACCTGCGCATTGTGTACTGTGTGGGTTGGTTCCCCACAGAACAGTCCAACAGTCAAAACACCGCAGCTGCAGGAACATTCGTAGCTTTTTACGTTATGAAAGTTAACATACAGTGACATTTCCATTCCCTGCACTCAGTCTGTGTATACATGATTATACGCATTAATGACAGTCGTTACTAATTATGTGCACGTTTTGTGTTTGCCTTTCATCACCTGGCAGTTACTATTCAGGATCAAAAGAGATCAGTTGTATTAAAGGCTTTGATGATAATTGAAGATAAATAAATATAACACTTCACAAATGAGTTATATCCTAAAGGTTGGGTGTGTCATTGGCTGTAGAGTTTCTTTCCTACATGGAAACATCCTCAAATATACCGCCTCGGTTTGTTGTAGCCTATACGGTCACGGAAACAGATATGGCCATATTTAGGAGTTGATTTGTCTATTTGGTGATCGTCGCTCCTTATTCCAGGGCTGTGGTATTGGCCATATGGGATGCGTCTCTGACTGTCTGCCCGCCCAAGTATTCCTACCAAAATCGTTCAACCATCTGGCGTCGAGGGGCAGCGGCTGAGCTGACAAATTGGGGATTTCTCAGCTTTAATTCAGAACCACAGGTCGCATTACTCCTGGGGTTTCGTGTTTAAATATGTATATGTACTTTTAAATACTAAATACGAATTCCCTTGTATGCATTGTTTTGTGTTACAGTGCGCGTGTGTGCAGAGCTAATGCCCACATTAAAGCTCACAATCCCACTGTTGTCCATAGGCGAATGTTAAAAAATCTAATTGAATTCGCTTGGACATAAACCTCATCCACACTGTCCCATATTGCGGCATAGCAGCTATAGTGCTAAAGTGTTTTGTGCCATTACGCATAACCGTTACGCACTAGTCGGTTGTATGAATTAATTTACGACTTTTTTGTCTGACTGGTGACACTAGTAAGTCGAGTTTATAATTTGATATTTTTTAGGCGATACTAATTCTCTCGTTTGATTTGCATACTTGAGAATCTTATTGTCCACCGGAATGTGGGAAGTTATCTGAAGCTTCACACAATGAGACGTAAATAGCACTAACAAACAACATGATTTAAAGACAGAAATACAGTTGACAAAAAAATGTCTCCACAAGGTCCAATAGTATCTGTACTGAAGTTGAATTGTTCAGGGAAATAATCAGCTGCTGTTTCCAGGATCAAGGCATACATACAGTTATTGAAGAATAATTAAATAAATACAGTGTCTATTTCACAGATAGAATAGGACGCTAGTTAGTTAGTTAGTTAGTTAGTTAGTTAGTTAGTTAGTTAGATAGATCGTAGTGGGGCTTGAGTCTCCTGGTTGATGGTCGCTGTCCATGGTGCTGAAGACGTTGGCGCACTACTGAAGCTCTTCTGCTTGTCTTTACAGGTTATTAAGTATCATTTTGAGGTCAAGTAACAAAACTAATTTGGCACACAAGTGTTTTTACAGCCTTTACTTATTTATTATTTATTAATTTATTAATTTATTTATTTCTCTTTAATCCACCAGAAGTTTATAGCCCATAGATATCTTGGAGACAGTGCGCAGCCATCACGTCAAAGGATCGGCAAACTAAATCACAGTTTGTGTGTTTCTAACCTTGAGATTAAAGCAAGGTAACGTTGTTTTTTCTCGGTATCGCTTCATCTCGATGTCAGCTTAAAGCTCAATTTATTGTAGAACTAATTTTATGCCGCCGTCCCCCGGTTCGTTCTTCCCGCAGACTGTCGTCCTCGTCCTTCTACTAAACGAGCTTAGATTAGAAATACCTCAGCCTCCTTTTAGAGTGTCCAGTCCAGCCTTAGCGAGGAGGCGGCCGCTTTAAAACGAGCTGGCTCCGACGTCAGCGCCGTTTTGGACGCATGTGGGTTTGACATCCAATAGCCTGATCGAGGCTTTAGTCAGCCCCTTTCTCACAGGAGATCCCTCTGGTGAAGACAAACGTAGACAGGGGTAATAGCCACGGCTGCAAAGAGCATCACCAGATACAGTTAGGACCGAGATTTCCTCCTCACACAACTGCAGTTTATCATAACAGCTATAACCACCGTGTAGCCACCATGTCTGTAGCGGGGCTGAAGAAGCAATTCCACAAAGCCACTCAGGTAAGAGGAGGCGACGTCCTGGTCTCACCAGGTCTCACTAGATCTTCATGCTTAAGTGTTACGTTGTTTGAGAGCGGCGGAGTGGTGTTTGACTCTTATTGCTTTTAAATGAACTCCTGCTGCTGCACTCATATGTAGTAGGTAGTATAACCTCTAATTCAGATGCACATTGCTGTCCTGGTGCTGAAACGCACTCCACTGTAAAGAATGGCGTGATGCAGCATTGCACCAATAGAATAATTTATTACTCATGCTTTACTATGCAGCCTCCGTTTCAATATTCTGCGGTTATTTGATGCATGAAGGGAAAACACGAGATGACTGGCCATACTCAATGTCATGTTTCTGTGTGGCCGTCTGGGAGGCAGATGGCACAACAATGTGATGCCAGTGATGTCGGGGACGTCAGTTCCTCTCAGTACCCTTCAGATGACATTCCGAACCAGCAGAGCTGCAGCTCATGGCAGCCGCAAGCTGTAGCCCTATATGAAGCACGGTTTAAATCGGTGTTTCTTTCGACCAACCACAGTGGGAACTCCAACACACACCGTGTTATGCAATCATTAAGTGCGCCTTGGCGGAAATCCGCTCCTACCAGCAGTGGCACGCCATGACCTCGGCGCCCTCTAAATGCACTCATCGCCAATTGCGGGACACATGTGATGAATGAAATAACGCCCTCCCCACCTAATGCTGAATCATCTCTTAATGTCAGATGTGAGCACAGTGCATATGAAAATATTCAGTTCAAGGTTTTCTTCTTTCTTCTTTCTTCATCCCATCCATTTCAGTTTCTCAGCTATTTTATTCCCCAGAGCTTAGACTGGAAGTATACCATCATTAACTTTGAGCCAACAAGAATGATGGCCATTGATGACCAATGATCCTAAATGTGATCTTGATGGTCAAAGGCATGGACAGATCTGTCCCTGAAGCTCCCCACTATCTCCAGGGCTTTGAGTGACTTTTATTTCCGGTGCTAGCTGAGAGCTCTAGGGGATCTGAGGGAGGTTGTCCGTTTCTAGGGGTGAGTCACAGGAACACTGACAATCAGCCTCAGGCTCCACACAGCAGGACACCCAGAGCCTGGCTTACTCACTCACACACACACACACACACACACACACACACACGCTCCTATGTCCCTACTTGTTCTCCAGTTCACCCGGTCTCCAATTAGCCTTAGTTACAGCTCCCACTTTGCACCATTCCTCATCTTTATGAGAAATTGAGATAGGGGAAAGTAATGACTTAATTGTGACACTAATAATAGCATGTCTGTTGAAGGTCACTGGCTGTTGATATTAAAATCTCCTAATTTCATTTTAGACTTGAATAACTGAGAATAAGTAGCGATTTGCAATGTCAAAATAACCGGGACCCAATATGGTGATACAACAGAGGCTAGTATTGTATTTTAGTCGATTTATGCTGCAATTACTCTTTTAGATTAGATTAGATTAGATTAGATTAACTTTATTTATCCCACAACTGGGAAATTCATTTACCACAGCAGAAAAATAAACATCTATAGAATAAACATCTATGGAAATATACAACAAAAATATACCAAATATACACTAATAAATACAATATACACAATACACACGATATTTACATTATATTCACTCATTTGTCATTTATATTGTTGTTAATGTCACAATGACATTTGAGAGGCTTGTGGAGATGATTTAAGCCAGATACAAGAATGTTGTGATTGCATTTCCAGTGCATGTTTTTGAATTTCAGCAGATCACAAATAAAACATAAAACATACGTAGGAGTAGCATCATGTTCATGGATTACACAAAAAGAAAAAGCACTGGAAATGCTCGTGTTCTGCTGTTAAGACACTTCTCAGTTTTAATCAGGAGCTGGTTTGATCAGATTGGAAGTAGACTGCAGTCCACACAGGGCATTAGATGGCTGCACAGATTGTGTTAATTCTGTTTGATGAGTCTATTGTCACTCATTAGCAGAGCCATCTCTCTCCCTGTAGAAGATTTCTCTACTGCCTTAAATGTATCTTCGTGTGTGTGAGGTGGGGATAAATATCAACATTTATGTGTGTGTGTGTGTGTGTGTGTGTGTGCGCGCGCACACAAAGAGATGTAGTCAAGTGTGAAAATATGCAGTGTGTACGTCACTATCTTTACACAGCACCGTCTTCATTACTCAGTTTTATTCCCAATGTGATTCAGCCAGCTCTAGGCTCAGAGTTAGCTGTCTCTGTGGTTTCCTGCTGTCTGTTCCTCAACATTACACCCCCTACCCCTCTTCTAAACACACACACACACACACACACACACACACACACACATTTCTTCTTCTTCCCCAGACTCCCAGTGGCAGAAGGCTCCTCTCAACCCCTCTGTTCCTGTGCCACAGTCCTGTAATCCAGGCCCAGACTCACATAGGCAGTGACCCAGCAATCTGGCCACTTGCACAAATGTATATAGTCACACAGACACATTGCCAAACCATACTTTGGCAATAGCCCCCACCCGACACAAGAAGAGGAGGTCAGGAGATTAAGGGTTGAGACCATGGATTTAAAAGAATCGGATAGTGATTTGGCAGAATGGATATCTGCATTCACACCACTTATTTTACACAAGATGTACAATCATTGCCTCTTTTCTCATTGTCATAATTTAATGCAATTAGGAAGGGCCAACATGTATAAAATTGAAGCTGCAATAATACGTCGATCAATCAATTAGCAGATTGACAGAAAATCTGCAGTTAGTGATTTAAGCAAAAAAAAGCAAAAAGCCAAAAATGTTCTTGTTGCAGCTCCTGCAGTGTGAGAATTTTCTCTGTTTCTGTTGTAAATTGAATATCTTTGAGTTCTGGACTGTAGCTTGGCCAAAACAAGACATGATGATGATGATGATGATGATGTTAACAAGGACTCTGAGAAAAGGTGATGGGCATTTCTCACAATTTCCTGACATGTTACAGATCAATCAATTAAACAACAAAATGGTCTGCAGATTCATCAGTAATGAAAATAATGGTTAGATGCCCTTGATAAAACCCTCTATCATATCAGATGCGAACAGTTAATGTTCATGGATTTGCAACATTACGCATTAGCAAAGTCTCTGACGAAATTCATATTGTTTCATGAAATATATTATGTACCACTCAGGAAAGCAGGACAAGACCTCTTAGTCTTAATGTCTATAATGATGTAAGATATCAAGTTGAAAAAAAACAAATGCAACCACAATGGCATCAGACTGGTTTATATGCAAATTGGAACAGATTGCAAATCCTAAAACGCTGCATTGACCTTATAGCCCTATGCGTCACTAATTGCTAATTAGCAGTCCAGCTTTGTCTGAAGTCAAGTGTTCATCAGCTGCTTTGTGAGAGACGGAAAATCCTCAGTCTAATGCATGGAGGCTCGCAGCATTTCTTCATTTTAGACTTTATGGACTCTGCTGAGAGAAACGGCTCATAAAAGACAGAATGCCATGGAGTGATTGGGATTTTATGAGATCCGCTCACACACATGCTCACACAACCTCAGTTTCACCTTCTTACATACATCACTGGGTTATTTATTTCACACAATCACACTTTTCTCTGACAGAAGACATCTCTCTCTCTCTCTCTCTCTCTCTCTCTTTCTCTCTCTCTCTCTCTCTCTCACTCACTCACTCAAGGACACTGGGGCTCAGAGTGGTGCATTAATAACGGGGGCCATTTTAAAAAGAATGGAAGCACAGGGCATGAAGGGTAAAACCCAGTAGGTCCACTAGAAATTGGTTTTTCAAAAATGTATTTGCTTATTAACCAAGAAATCCATTACTCACTTTCACTGTGGACTATGTAATAAAGTGATATAACTCTGTATACTCTGTACTTAGAAATGGTTTGTATGATGGCTGTAATATCTACTCAACTAATGGTTCAGAAAAGTAGGCAAACTGTGCAGTGCAACAGTCACTTCTCGCCGTTATATTTTAATCAAACCCAAGTTTAAATACCAGTTTTTATATTTATCTTAAGGCTGCAGAGAGCAGGTTTCATCTCAATCGAGTGAGCGTGTGCTGCCAGCAGGAAGACAAAAATGTGTTCATTAAATAGAAGCTGCAGCAGAGAGAGACTAGATGAAAGGGATGGCAAGAAAGCTTGAGAAAGTGTGCCAGCGTGAGTGAGAGAGGCAACAAAAAGAACAGTCTTTGGGGGTTTGGGGCTCGCAGCTTTTCCAGATAAATGGTTGTTTTGCGTCTTGTCAATGTCAGAAAGAGGCTGACAAGTTTCCCCCCAAGTTCAGCTGGTTCTGGATTTAAGTCATGTATAAATGTACTGCGTCTAAAGCACCTTTAGTTTGTTTTTTGTTTTTTGTTAATGTCAGGTTAGAGACGCTAAGAGATAGTTGCATCTTTAAGCACTGTTAAATTCATAACTATGGAAGAGCTTTTTGTCCATGTGATTTTAGTCCTACTTTAGATCACAATTGCACTTTGGATCCTGGAGACAGCCTATTATTCTTAAGCGGGTGCAAATTAGTCTACTTTCCACAAGAATTTCATAAGGTGTGATGTTATTATGAGACATATCACATGGTGAATTCCAGGTAGCAACGTCACCCATTATCTTTTGGAAATGAGCTCTTCAGCTGTTTTAACATGTTACTGAGAAAAGCTGCAAAACACAGCCAAGACACCTTTGAGGAACAGCTGTACGAGCTGCATGAAGTCTCATGTCAGTTGTGGCCTGTAATGGAAACAAATCTGTAGCCACTGCATGTATGTGAACATGTGTGATTGTTGGAATTCACATTTGTCTGTGCAGTATTAGGCATTGTAGAATCAAGAACCAGCGATGAAATTTGGGCAGGGTGTATTTCTTACAGCGGATAATAGAGCAGTAATCCTTTATTTTGTAGTCAGCCTTGGTTCGACAAGAGGTTTCCCAGTGTGTGTGCTGAATACTAATGCCAGTGCTACACGTCTTACCCTCATTGTATTATGTGTAGCATTTCGATTTGTCAACTGAAAACCGTCTCATTTCATTTTGTAGCTTAAAGGCAAATAATTGAGTATCAGGGACTTTTTTTTCTTGGTCCATTTAAATGTAATTCTTTATGTACGTGTGTGCACATTCAGGCATGTTCAGCATTGCTTTCCTTAGAAAAGGGTATGCAGTGTGCAAGCGCGCATGTGAGTGTGCATTGATGTAGATCCGTGCGTGCCCATGGACAGCAGTGGGGTCCTTGGATGTGGCTGACGCCTGCAGGGCTTTAGGGCAGCAGATTGTGAGTGGGTGACTCATCCAGCCTGGATCCTCACTAGGCCTACTGCAGTGCAGCGTAAAACAGATCCAGCTGGGAGATAACAGATGGGGTGGGAGGGACAAAAAGAGTGAAGCAAGGAAAGAGAGATAAGAGCAGACAAGAAACGGGGGAAGAGAGGGAGATGGAAAGCACCCTTGAGCAGGTAGGGAGTGGCAGAGAGATATAGGAAGAATTCAGCCAAGAGATACTGAAGGCGTGAGCAGGAGGAGGGACTGAGCCAGGTCAAACGTTGGAGAACAGTCGATCTGCAGGGATTTACTTTCAAGCTTAGGATAAATTTCAACCAGGCGGAATTTTGTCAGTGGACTTTGGTACAAAGCCAGTCTATCTTATTTATTTTTTTTATCTCTTTTTTTAATTAACAATTCTGGGAATGGCTACAACAACTGTTTTCTTTATCTGTTAATCTGGCCATTAGTTCCTCAATTAATCATCTAATCGTCTATAAAATGTTGTCAGAAAAAGATTAAAAATGCCTATCAAAAAGGGGTCATCCACTTGTTTTGTCCAACCAAGAGACCAAAAAACCCAAATTATATAGTTTACTACAATGAATGATAAACAAAAGTATTACTGGGTGATGTCTGTGAAGTGTGTCAGTCATCCTGGTCAAGTATGTAGTTGTGTTTGTAGTATACAGTAACTACCCTATTGCCGGACAAGAACATCAATATCGGATGATTCATTAAACAATCAAATTATGTTCAATGACAACATTTTTAAATTTCTTGC
Source organism: Seriola aureovittata (assembly GCF_021018895.1). Classification (NCBI taxonomy): domain Eukaryota; kingdom Metazoa; phylum Chordata; class Actinopteri; order Carangiformes; family Carangidae; genus Seriola; species Seriola aureovittata. The sequence goes on from NC_079366.1 coordinate 21,020,871, forward strand.
TTTCTACAAAAGTTTTAGTATTGATTAGAAAAGATTATGTTTATAATAACTGATGGGACACAGACCCTCCTGCATGAAAGTCAATTGAGCTATACACATCCACCATTCTGACCCCGACACCTTTACTTTCCCCACCTCACTACATATGTGGCACACTTCTTCCTGCATTGGCACTGAAATTTGGCATTAGATGGAAATCGTGATGTACGGAATCGTCCAATATATTTCCTAGGGATAGTGGGCTGAGTATCAGCTGCAGACCTCATGCTTCATGTCTGCCATGTGCTCATGAGTCAGAGGACAAAGACACAGTGTTGGAGTAGTCCCCCAAAGAATTTAATGTTCTTGTCCCAGGCAACCCAGTGCATCCAGCTTTTGCCAAGTTTGGATCAGCAATGCAGCAAAAGTGATGCTGCACTGGATCGAGTCCAGCGGTACAGAACCTGCAGCAATGTACCTCCCATCCTTTTATCTGGATTTATTTCCTTCGCTTACACTGCCGCTATTACTCTTCTCTTCACTCATCACTTGCTTGTCAATTGCCTTCCAGCTTAAAAAAAGAGTTTTTACTTCCCACAGTAGAGCCCTTTATCAGAAATGTCTCCATCAGGAAACCTTTTCCCTGGCTGCTCTGCTGTCCTTTGCTTGGTCTTGCTAAACAGGCATAAATTTCCCTGAGCCCTTTGACAAGTGCAAACAGCAAAACTTTCTCAGATATTTGTTCCTGGCTGCTGAAGGCTGCTCACTTCCTAAAGTTTTCAAACAGGGAAATCTTTCACTGGTTCTCAGACATGTTTCCCTATTTATTAAGCCAGCAGTGACAGTTTTTTGACTAGTGAAGTGTAAAATGTCACCTCCATCGCCTCACCTCCAACAAATATTCCCATTCATTTCCCTGACAGTGCATTAATCCGCGTCCAACATTACAACAATGAGTTTTTGTCTGTTGGCTCCTGATCATGTGAATAACATGACTCACCATCTCCAGAGTGCTACCACACATTGCAATAGAAATGTGTAGCCAAAAACAAGACAGTGACAAGTCTGACATTCTGTATAGCTCAATAAATCCCATCGACTTAGTGAAACTATTGAATGGAAGGAGAAGAACTTTGAATAAACAGTCAGCGGTATCACTTTTTACAGGAGTGCACATGCAGTTGCCAGAGAGTTGAAAACTGGACTGTGGAGTCCTCAGTGTTCTGACGTCAGCTTTGTTCTGGAGGTTAATGGCAGACGGACACGGGCTGTACCAGTCCTATTCTTAGCTTGTCCTGTGGTTAGATGCTGTCGGCACATTTTGAATTTTTTTTTTTTTGTAATAAGAGCACTGGAGAGGGGTAAACTCATTAAATGTTCTCATCCAGAAAAAAAAAAAAAATTCTGAATGAAGGATTTTTAGCCAGTTTCATATCTGTCAAAGAAGAAGGATGTGCTGAGTGATGAAAAACTTTGGTGCATGGTGTTACTGCAGATTTATTCATTCCTTTTCTGACAGTGACAATTGCTTGAGGTTTTTTGTTTTGTCTTTGGAAAGTAAGCTGCTGTTCATTGCTGACCCTGGTTTCTCTCTTCTCTTTTCCTCTCCCTTCTTTTCATCCTCCCTCTCTCAGCATCAGTATTCAGGCCATGGTTGATGTTTTATTCAGGACTTGTATATTATATATTCTAGGCATCAACCACTGCAGGAGAGACGGGCGATGGCTTGAGGCTTGAAAAGGGGAATTCTCTGAACCTGTTATTAAGCATTAGGAAAAGGTTTGCCTTATCAAAACATGATTAATGGAAAACTAGGGTTGGCCCTTTTGTTTTCATTTTCCCTTTAAAATATGCTTTTAAAGATATTGACCATCAGTATGACTTGAAGAAATTCAGCAATATTGCACAAAAAAATAATATATTAGGTTTTTCTTTACCTCTATACATGGAAGTAACTGGGAACATTGATAAGACTAAATTTAACCATACTGACAAACACACACACACACACACACACACACACAAACGCACACACACATACACACACACCTACCTCGACTTCAGGGACATTTAGGTCCCTTCATTATTACCCAAATCTATAACCCAGAAGCCTGCAGTACATGCTCCTCAAAACCCATGGACCGCGTTGGTTATTGGCTTTTGTTATAGCTGCAGACGTGGTGTGGATATAATGAAGGGCAATGCAACATCATTTGCAGATATGGATGTGTTTACAGCCCCAGAGACCTTGTACAAGGTATTGTCTGTCATGTGTAGTGCATTAACACAGGATTAAAGGTCAATGATCAGACTGAGGTCATGAAACAATTCACACAACACAATCTTGTTTCAGGGCAAGGTTTGAAACAGAAAAACTTTTTTGTATTAATGAAGTTATATAGTTGTAACACATCATACTAAACAAGACAAGAAGAAAAGAACTGAGCCATAATGCTGATTGTAGAGCAATTAATAATGCAATTGTGTGACAATCAAAGTGTTAGATGGACAAAAGTTGTTTTGGTAGCAGTAATGATGTAATAACTGGCCAGAGGGTGGTGTCAAAATAAAAGTCTTTTGCAACTCATTTCACAGGGGTGTGCCTTGTTGAGAGCATGAAAGTGTTTAGAGATGTGTGTGTGTGGCAGTGCTATGCAGTCCATTTGTGTGGTGGTGGTGGTGGTGGTGTAAACAGAAAAGTTATCATCATTAGTCTTGGCTCTATGGATGCTAATGACAGTCGGTCAGTTGGCCCATCAAAAATATTATCAGATGGATTGCCATGGAATTTGTACAGATATTCAAGATCCCCAGTGGATGAATCCTAATGACTTTGTTGATCCCCTGACTTTTCCTCTTGCGCTACCAGCAGGTTGAGATTTGCTGTTATTGAGTGCAATGTTTCAACAACTATTGGATGAATCGGTGTTAAATTTAGTACATGTATTCATGTCCGCCTCAGGATGAATTGTAATCACTTTGGTGATCATCAGGTTGAAATATCAATTTATACCTGCAAAAATGTGACATTCCCATCAGACTCAGATGTGCTTTGTGTTTAGAGCAAATGCTAGCACGCTAACACAACAACCTGAGAGGAGAATAAACCTGCATAAATTTAGCGTGTTAGCATTTTCATTGTTAGCGTGTTTACATGCCAACATTAGCATTTAGCTCAAAGCACTGTTGTGCCCAAGTACAGCCTCACAGAACCATAAGCATCCCTGTGTGCTGTTAAGTCCTGTCTCTGAACATTTAGGCATGAACTAATATTTTAGTTCTGCTCATATATCATCAGTGTTTCAATCAGTGCAAAATAGCAGTAAGCACACAATATAGCTGAGGCTGAGGGGAATGTAACTGTGAAGGTATCTGGTCACAAATCAGTCTGGTAGACCGACATTGACATGAATGACATCCTTAATCAGGCACAGCAAGCATGGCTTAAAAAATAGTTGAGCAAAATAGAATGAAAGCATATAACAGGAAAGGAAGGAAGCAGAAGGAAAGATGATGGAGAGCGTGAATAAAGTGTATAGCAGAGAGCAGGAAGAGATGAGAGGAGGGCTTAATGGAGTTAAGGGGAGAGAAGAGGAGGATGTTGGGAAAAAAAGACGAGGGGAAGCTGTGCTTTCATGCAGCTGTAGCATCAGGCCCTCAGTCTAATGCCTAATTTTACTGATGAAGGGACAGTAATGAGGGGTAGGAGGGAAGAGGACATGCTTTATTGTATTTACATGTCTGCTAAAGAGGGTGTCCAACAGTCTTGTGGGCGGACAGGATACATGTTTCCCCACTAAGAAAAAAACAAAAGCAAAAACATGTAATCTGATCTCAGTCATGGACACACAGTAAACTCAGTCGGCGTCCTCCCACCAACTGCAGAGCTGAGACTGAATGGCTCGTCAGGGATTATATTCAGATTAATCAGAGCACAGTGACTTTGCATTATATTGGAGCTGTGTGTGACTCAGAATCAAGCACTGCAGCAGTAATCTGTGAAACGTGCTGCATGTGCCCGACCAGACCACCAAATGTACCATGTGATGGGGTCAGAGATTTTATGACTCCTCCTTGCTGTTTTTATCAGAGGAGTATTTTTAGTTGATTTAATCTGCGGATGTCAGTCCTCACATGCAATTTTCACATTCTCACAAGCTTCAATTCATTTTAGATTAAAAAATACTCAAAAATGTGTAATGATGATCATTCGAAGAGACAGGCACAGTATGTAAGCTCCGTTTTGGTATAATTCACTAAATATAGGCTACTTAACTTTTATTATATATAGTAATCAATATTAAAAACCTCTTACTATTATGTCATAATTGCTCTGTTATTGTTTATTATGCAGCTGACTAATGAGTAATTTAATCACGCTGGTGCTTTGCATAAACAAGCCTCTTCATCATCTTCCTGACTTGTGCTACAGGCTGAATGGTAAACAAAGTGATTTTTCTGTAACACCACCCACTGCCTGAGCTGTGGATTAGACACCTAAGCATTAGGTGCATCAACAGCGGTTTATTACCAGTGTTGCGAAGAGCTTCAGCTATTGTTGCATTTACAATACAGGGGGTAATAATTTGCCCTCTGAGCAACGCTACTTCTTCAGTGCAGACAGTGACTCGCTATCGGAAAGTGACATGACAGTCCGGTCTGACTGGGGCTAACTGGATAGCATGCTAACTTCAGTAGAAGGAAAGACGAATGAAGGTTTGATGCTGAACTCACAACGTTTCGTTTAGACTGTCAAATAAACAGCTGTTAATGCAAACGTTGGCTGTGTATCAATAGCAGCACTTATACATGGCTCCTTTAAGGATGAAAATCCTGGGAGAAAAGGAGTCTAAACATAATTTCAGTTGATAAGATTTTAGTTTTTGTCCCAGTCTTAGAAGTTATTGTGCGTCTGTCTTCATAAAAAACACCAATACCTGTATCATGAATGTTTAGAGCTACAAAAGACAGACTGTAAAATGTGAAAGGTCCTTATAAATGTGTACAATTACATTATAGTGTGTTATAAACAATTTAATAAGCATTTGTATACCGCTTATAAATGCTAAATCAGTGGACTTAAAGTAATGTGGTACCATCATAGCAAAACCAAAATATAATACATTATTTTCATACAATTTTGTCATTTTCTTTTTAGCTTCTTTTTTGGGCATATAAATATTTCATTGTAAATTATGCTTTTATTTTCAAGCTTTTAAACTATATCTTAACACCCTTCACTTTAAGAAGAGATTTTAGAAATATAAGAGAGAGCTTTCAACACCAACCTTTAAGCCCACATAGACAAGAAGATCCTAAAATGCTCTGAGGGAAAATGGAAAATATAACATCTGCAGCACCATGACAACTGAGCAAACAACATCTGCTGAGGAAGAATCTGTGATTTGACTGAGCGCTCCAGAAAACTGCTAATCGAGCTTGTGTGATTGTTTTGTGTGACCCTGTTTCCAGGGTCAAGAACCGGCTTTCAGTCTAAACCTAAACAGATACGAGCAAATACACTGTTATATGTTGACTTCTTCACTTCCATTTTGCAGTCTGTTGTCTTGTTATGTATAGCACTGAGACATATTGACTAAAACAGATTCGCAATTTAATACATTGATTTACAGGTATTAGTAAGACACAAGGTCAGATGCAGGTCATTTATTGAATTCTCTGTTACTATACTGGAACATAATCTGGATTTTGTCAACCTTTTTGTAAATAATCTCCTGTAGTTTACAATGTTTTCACTCCAAATTGTTTAATGTAACATTTTAAAGTATTATTTTAATTATCATTATCATATTTATGAGTTATATTTTATTTATAATTAGATGGATTTGTCTATGAAATGTTAGATAAAAGTGAAAAAAATTCATTATAATTTTCCCATGGTGATGTATTCACTTTTTCTTTTTTTTTTGCCCAACCAATTAGATAATCACTTCAAGTCTAAATATTTCATTATTTTAGTATAAATGTATATTCCTCGGCACACATCTCTCCATGTAGGAATATAAAGCTGCAGCAATAGTCATCAATATTCTGGGCATCATTGCATTTCTGCTTTGCCTGTCCCCTCCTGTAGTGACCTTTTTTATGGACAGGAAATCTATTAAACCCGACCAATGTTGAATAGCAGATAATCAATATCAAGTATACAGAATGTTGGTCTGCTGAGGCTTTTCAATTTTCTCCTCTTTTAATGGGTCATACAAGCCACTGGATGTATTAATGTTATTGTTTCTTTTGGGAGGGATTGGTGCAGTGTGATTGAAAGTCTGTGGTAGAGTTTGGAGGACGAGGAATCAGTTTTTTGCTGCTTTATTGATTTTAGTGTAAATTCACGGCTGCTTGTTTCTTCTAGGATCCATTACTCTGCTGTTGCTGCTGGATGGTTCAGCTTGAAGTTAGAAGTGAAAGACATTTATCTTCATCATCAATGATAATGAATCTTCTTTCATGCTAGGCAGCAGTTGTTTGGCTTCAGTGTACTGTTGCATGGAAAGCTTAATGGGTTCAGGCAGTTTATTCGAGTGTGTTTGGTGTCTCCTGCACACTCGCTGACCACAGGCACTGTCTGCACACCTCTGGTAGATTATGACCAGATCTTGTTTTCCCCATTGATGCAAACATGGTCTCTCTGCCTGCATGCTGTCACAGCAGATACCCTCTGACATACTGTCCTCTCTCTTTATCTTATTCATACCCCTGCTGTTGCTGCAGATCCTTTGTCAATTGGATCTTTTCTTCCATCTAGAGCTGCACAATATATCATTTCAGCATCATCACTGCGATGTGAGCATGGGCAATAGTCACATCACAGTACATGCAGCGTCAAGTAAGGCAAATTAAATCAAACCTGTCAAGGTGCAACTTTTTTGGTGCTCGATACAAAAAGAAAACTCGCACCTTTCTCATTTTCCATAATATACAAGAAAAGTCTGTCTAGTATAATTTACTCCGATTTTACTTCTTGGGTGTTGCTAATGAGTGACATGTAGGTTCTGCATGCACAAAACCCTAACCACTCCCAACCAAAGCAGGTCCCGCCCCCGCTAGATGTTAACCACAATCTAAAAACGAGTGAAAACAAGTCAAATGGTCAAAATTCCTGTATTTTTTTTTCATATCGCAGAATGTCTGTTTTTCCCAATATCGTTCAGCGCTACTGTCAACTGTGTTTTCTAATGTGTTTAGTTTATTATTTATGTATAGATATGTATTTTATATATACATTATACATTGTGGAGCATGTGTACTTCATTGTATATATTCCATAAATGGCGTTAATATGAAAGAAAATCTATATAATTATGTGAAAAAACAAACCACATTTTTTGACATTTTTATTCATTGTGATTACAAATAAATGGTGCATTATGTCCATCACAGATTCCTAATTTCCAAGTTGATGTTTTCAAATGGACTTATTTTGTCCAATCAACAGTCTAAACCTGAAGATATTCAGTTTACAATCACAGGCAAAGAAAAGCACAAAACCTTTGCATTGGAGAAGCTGCAATGAGGGAAATTTTGGCATTTTTACTTGAAAAATTATGTTTTTTCTATTTTCAAAACAGTTGCCAATTGTGTTGATCATCCACTCTAATTGACCAATTATTTTGGCTCAAAAATAAAATATGTAGTAGGCCTATCATACAGTGAAGAACTGATTTTAGTTTCTCCATATTTATTTTTGCTTGCCTTGCATATTTATTTTCTTTCTTCTCTTTTTCTTTGTCTCACATGCTGAATCTCCGTTCCTCCTCTTCTCTTTTTTAAAACGTTGCCCCGGTCCTCTAATTTTAAATCTTTCCTTTGACCTTTAGATATCAGTAATCAAATGTTCTACATCTTGGCTATCTTCTGAGTCTCTACAGGTGTACACCCTTTACAAAACATGCCCTGTCATGTTCGCCAGATTAACCACAACAGAAGAAGTGGCAAAGACTCTGAGCATGAAAGTTCATTATTGAACTTTGGGAACAGACGTTTGACAAAATAATCCTAAATCAGTCAGTAAACCACTCACTAGCTTTTCCAGAGCTTTCACCTGCATCTCATAGCCTTTGAAAGCACAAATGACCTTACATCGATGAAGGCCACCAGAGAAAGCTCGTAAGTGGATTGGGTTAAGATTATTTTGTGAAATTCTTCTCTGTTTCATTGGTAAAGAGTTTGACATATTTTGGCTTTACTATCGATTAATCATCAATCATCGACTGATGGTGGACAGATACATTGTTGTGTTAATTGCAGACTTAGTTAAGTTTTTTAAATCATTACCTACGTGAAACATCAGGCTGATCACTTTCTCTCCTCTGTGTGTAGGTGTGTGTATGTGCATCTATGAGTGTGAACAATTTGTGCAAAAGGTCAAACGTCCACTCAGAGGGACAAATCAGCGAGGGTTTTTCCTGCCAAGAAGCACATCCCGGTGTCTTTCCTGCACCCCCTCACTGTTCCCCCTGAGACTGCAATGATAGAAAACCAACACCATGGGTTTCCTACAACAAGTCAAGAAAGCAGTAGATTTATAACGTGGCTGCTGTGTCACTTCACCCACAGTTACCTAATGTGATCATGATTTTAAAGTGAATATTATAATCTCCTCTTTCTGGATTCAGCACGTATAAAAGCCTTGGCGTTGAGCTAACTAGCTGGTGACGCACTACAATCCTCCTGAGTCTCTGATAATGCATGACTATGTGCTGAGCTTGTGTGTGTGGATCATTATATTTCATATATAGACAGTCTGCCTGCTCTCTAATAGCAATAACCCATCTCCAGAAATATTGATCAGATTTAATATTATTCCAAATTCACAATATAATTAAAGCTGAAGCTGGTTTAATGTTACTTCTTTATGACTAATAAACTGGCTGTGAGATCTACAGTATAGATTATTTTTCTTTCTGGTGGCTGGACGACATGGATTACAGATACATCCACACACACAGCAGAGGCAGCAGTCTCAAACTGAGCTTTAATAACTGTCATCAATACTGATTTTCAGTTTTCCTTATCCTAGACAACACCATCATTACACCCACACAGATTTAACTCACGACACTGCTGGGTAAACATTAAAATGATATTACTGCGGACCTACAGGATAAATAAACATGTTTCCTTTTTCAGTTATGTGCTGGAGAAAAGTCAAGGCCTCTACAGGCCTCAAAGCTCTCTCATTATCTCTTCTGAGAGACACTCTCTCGTTTGAAATGGAAATTGCAGAGTGACGATGAAGTACAGTGAAAGAAAAGCTAGCGTGTTGTTTATGGAGCTGGTTGCGCTTTGTGTGTGTGCGTGTGTGTGTGTGCGTGTACGTGCGTGTGTGCGTGTGTACGTATGTGCGTGTGGGTGTGGTTTCCTGAGTGTGTTTGAGTGAATGGTGAGTCACTCTGAGAATGAAGCATCATTTATAAAAATCTTGTTGATCTCTCTTTTATGTTGGTGATGAGTGAAAAGAGACAGTCTTTAACCAATAACTGATAACTGATCTTTGATTGATTTAAAATGAATATACTAATAGCTGATATTCTGTGCACAGAAACCTCTGAAGCTGCTTTTTCACCCTTTATCCTATTCTTTCTTTCTTTTATTTAACCAAGCACAAATGTAATTAATCAGCATCTTTCTTCACTTACAGTCACCTATACCTACCTGATTGAGTAGGTTTTAGTTAAATCCCTTGGATGGGATGTCAGCTTCCTTATATGGCTAGGTACCTCAGTAGGTCACCATGAATGAAGTGAAACAAAACATGAACCCACACTGATTTGGAGAGAGTCAATTTGGCGAAAAACTTTAAATGAATATATTAAATGTGCAAAAATGAAAAAATGTTATTAAGATGTGGCTTCATTATTTTAGCTCTCAATAATATGATTAGTCAAATATCCAGTGGATATCTAAGGATATTAAGATGGAAAGAGGATAGATGTTAAGAAAGAAAGGACAAAGTATGAACAAAAAGAGAAAGAAAAATACACTTCAGTAAACAGGTGATATTAGCAAATGAGTGAGAATGGCAGTAAGTGGTTCACAAAAGATTGTGAGAGGGAATTAAAAGAGAAAATTGAACACATTGAGTCTTTCACACCTTCTTGTGGGCCCCGTGCAGAGCTATAGGTGGTGTGGCAGGGAGGTACTGAGAGTGTGATTGTCCAAAAGATACTTAGCATTAACAATGCAGTTTCATGATGAAGCAGTTTTAGTACAATAGAGGAGATACTTCCAATGGGTGAAGGATTAATTTCTTTACTTCCTCTGTAAAAATACATTCCAAAAATACCTCTGTTTTGCTGTGGATTTACAGTAAACAGACCCACTGATATTAGTCAAGAGCAATGCACACACAATCCCATTGTGTAGCAGCAAAAGCTGGCTATCATTCATGTCGTGTGTGCTGTTACTCGTCCTCCATCTTTGTCTCATCATCATCATCTCCACATGTCCCAGCGCTCACAAACTCTGGCACGCTTTCCTCACACACACAGTGCCAGCTGGTCCCCCCCTCCTCCTCCTCTCCCATTTACCAAGCGGTACATGGATGGATTGGAGTGTGTGCACACATCTCCCCAGCTACAGACTCATCCCTGCTGTTACATAAGAGCCATGCAAAGGCTTACAAATCAGATTATAATAGCCACAGGCCACTCACACAGAGTGGATAGAGGTCAGTGAAGCAACATGGCCAACCAGTGGACTGATGCTGGCATGAGTCTGGACAGGGGAAACAGCTGGCACCCGGTCCTGTCTGGGTGCTCATCCAGTCAATCTGTGCTTGACGCTTACCTGTCTGTACAGGTACTGAACTGTCTGAACCAAGCAGCTAATTTAGGCTACCACCTTTGTGTCCTGGTAGGTCGTCCAACACTGTTTTTGTAAAACATCCACACCAGCGGCACTGTTGAATTTTTCTCCCCTCTAATGCCGCCTCAGGCCTTGATGTTCTGCGGGATTACTATCATCCTGAAACAGCTGTAGTTGGAGCAGGAACCAGCCACCCCCACATTGGCTCTGACCACCAGGATTTAAGAATAACAAATGGATTTTCTCCCTGATTCCACGAAAGCAAGGGTCTATTCTCAGGACGGCCAGTACAATTATAGGTTTGGTCTTAAATAAAGTATTAATATCCAGTCCCAGTTTTGTCCTTCTGGTGTTAATGTCCTTAGAAATCCTAGCAAGCTGGAAGTTTAACCATGGCAGGATAGATTCCAGTCCAGGTGAACGCAGTCAGACATATTGTTGAGTCACAGTCCAGCAGTGAGAATACTCGGCGCAGTGTTGCATGAGAAATGTGACAATGAGAACAGCAAGGCATTGAGGGTATTTGGAGTAGAGAGGAAGGAAAAGGGAGAGATGAAGACAGAAGTAGAAAGGAAGGAAGAAAACAAGAGAATAAAAATAAAAATAAAGGGGGAAAAACAAGGGAGACAAAGATCTTCTGGGCATTATTATGCAATTGTTTTTGACTTTTCAGGTTTTGGCAGCTCACTGTCATCTTCCCAACTGACCCTAGCCGTTCTGTTTCCATACCTCTGTCCTCTGAGGTGAAAATGAAGCAGAAAAACGGAAAAAATATATATATATATTTATACACATGCTTGCTGAACCCAAGTGCAGATTAAATGAGAGGGAAAAATGTGATGAGCGTATCGGTTTTCCTCAGTGACATATTTGGAGATGCTTCCACACAGATCCTTCCCCACAGAGGGAAAAAGGGCAGTCAGGGAGCAGGTAGGAGGAGAAGGAGGGACGGGATGTTTTACTGCTGTCAGGAAGATTCAGATCCTCTCCTGTTATTGTCCAGCAGCAGGGGCTGTCCTCCTAATAGCCTCACTAATCACTCTTGTCATTTTTAATCTCCCTCTTCCACCCTGGGCGTATTTAAAGCAGGGGCCTCCATGTGCCCAGCCAGGATTAGACTAGTGAGCAGCAGAGGAGGGAGGAGGTGTGGGAGACAGGGGGGGAGGAGAGCAGCCGCAGCAGCAGCAGCACACTCCTTGTGCACCTCACATTGGGCGCCATGTGACTGATGCTAATGCTAACAGAACAGTTGTGAAAGCTAAGAGCATAGGTGTAAAGCAGTAAAGGGGATTGTTGAAATTACATTATCACAGTATGAAGGGTGCAGTATGTGTCAGTAGGTGATGAACCGTCATGAAATTTGTTGCAGTTATTTATGCCCTACTCAGGATGAATTTTAATAACTGTGGTGATGCCCGGACTCTCTAGCACCATCATGCTATGGCTTATGAACAAATACCTGCAAAACTTCCTATTTCCCAATAATTTAGCTCAAAGCAATGCTGTGCCAAAGTGGAGCCTCAAGACAAAGCTTTGTACTTTAGATAAAAATAGAGTTGATGTGTTGTGGGAATCTACTATGGGATTATTTTTCAGGAAGTCCATAAATGACTGTCACACCTTTTCAAAGTCCTTGGGTTTTTCCCATTACAAAATATTTTCCAGCCAGCCTGACAATCTGTCTAACCACTGGCTGAGACATGGTTTTAGTGGGGGTTTCCATAACAAAGCAATTGCATTCTTGAACACACAAATAACAAAATCATATTTTTTTTTCTCCTCCCTCTTTATGTGGCGTACAGTCGGAAATATACCAGATAAAGCAAAAAAAAGTCATAATAGTAAAATTAAGTATTGAAGCGGCTTTTTTAAAAATGAGAATTGTCCACAAGTATTTTGTGTTCCTTTTATGATAGGCTGAACTAATCCAACAACATGTATTTATGATTCAGAGCGACACAAAAAACAGATTTAGAAGCCTGTGAACAAATAAGCCAGCACCTCAGGCTCGTGCGTGCATGTATAGATATGATGTTGTAGTATTGATCACACCGTGTTCTGCTGTGAGTAAAGTAATCTAATCCTGGATTTCCGTTTAAAAGCAACAACAGACGCTTTGTGTGTCAGAGTGTGTCTCAGGTCAGTTTCCTCATCAGCTGTTTAATACTATTAGCTCAGGGTGTCTTACACAGGTGTAAAACCCTGCTTTAAACTCTCCAGGAGTGTTTTCATTAATCTGTGTGGGCAGGTCTCTTTATAGAAAAGAAATACTGCCAGCCTGCAGGTGAATTGTTTCTCCTGATTAAATATAGCAGACTGTGATCCAATACCTAGTAATAGTTTTTTAGGATATATTAGGAGAAATAACCTTAAAACTTAACCTTAACCTAACTTTAAAATAACCTCATTGAACATATCCATTTAGTGTTGTTATTATGTGTCTTTTTCCATATATCAATGCCTCGTCCACTCAGAAATGGGTTTTGCTTATTGTCACTTCATGTGGATGTTTGACCTTCACTGTGCAGCCTGTGACTGTGTTTTCACATTCATCAGCTGAAGGGGGGAAGTTATTCTGTGCTCACCTTAAATCTCAGTTGAAATTTTTCAATTTTGTGGCGTTGTGGCGTAGTGGTCTATGCAGGCGCCCCAAGTGCAGAGCCTACAGTCCTCACTGCAGTTGGCCCCTTTTGCTGCATGTCATTTCCTGTCTCTCTCTACTATCCTGTCCAATGAAGGCACAAATGCCCAAAAAAGAAATACTTCATTTTTTTTTTTATCTTAAACCTGAAACATTTTTATGTTTCCAGTGGTCTTTCAAAATCCATTTTTTAAAATTTTAATACCAGTTTTACTTAGTAGGCTATAAATGCATAAATACATTGTCAAACAACTGATGTTTCATATTTCGTTTGAGAAATTCTTGTGATGCTGTTGTTTAAATGAGTACAGAGTATGTATTTTTGACCTTTGACCTTTCTGGCATGCGTGGCATTGGTGATTGAGAAATTCCCTTTGGGCTTGTGACATTATTAGTTTGGGCTTGCAATAATGCTGTGAAAATTATTTTTCACAGGAGTAAATTGCGTGACTTGAGAAGTTTCGTGTTTGTGAGTGCAGAATCCCTCTTTGCATTGCAGGCAGGTTGAGCTGTTACATCATGCTGGTTTTCACCTTCTGCACCTTGTTTTTGCCACCGGAGGAGCTACGTGCTCTTAAAACGATCCACTGCGAGAGCAAGTCAAGACACTCTGCTGTCTGACCCTTGTGATGATGCAAGAGATTTTGGGACCGGGGAGGGAGGGCACCCTGCAGCCCTTGGCAAGATCTCTAGGCTGTTTTCCTCTCCCCATTTAGCATATTTAATCTGGTCCGACTTGGTTAACATGGCTGCCAGTTGGAGAAAAATAGAAAGTAAAGAGAGAGATCAAAAGCCTTGTGTGAACTAGACCTGAAGGTTTTCATTAGCAGGTGTATGTTCGTTTTTTTAACCACATCAGCAGGATGTGCTCAAGGGAAGGCAGTGTCAGTATGGTCCAGACAATTGGATGGATTGTTATGAAATTTGGAGCAGACATTCATGTTCCCCTCAGGATGAGTTGTGATCCTCTAATGTTTCACCTAGTGCCATCACCCGGTCATAATTTGCCCAATACTTTGTTTTATGATCATAAGCCTGCAAAACCAATGGCACTCCCATCTGCCTCAGCTGTACTTTGTATTTAGCGCTAATTACCAACTGTTAGCAGTAGCTTTTAGCTTAAAGCGGACACTGCGTCTTTGTACACTCACAGAGACATTGACTTTATTTCAATCCCTTTGGTTTACCTCCTCATTGCACATATCCATTTAGTGTTATTATGTGTCCTTTATCATATATTATTGCCCCCTCCACTCAGAAATGTGTTTTGCTTTTTGTGACTTCACATGGATGTTTGACCTTCACTGTGCAGAATGATGTATGTGCAGAGTTTGACACTAAAGAACTATTTTCACATTCATCTTCTCAAGGGGGAAGGTTTCTCTGTGTGAAAAACCGAAGGCATCAGTGCAGAAACACTGAGAATGAAGCAGGAGACATTTTGTTCAAACAGTTTCAAAATGAGCAACATTTGCGTATTTACTTTATGTGTTCAGTAGGTTCGGACGTTCAGGTATAATATGAATTTGTGATGAAATTGTACTTTTTTTGTGGAGAAACCATATTTGGAACTAATTATTAGTAATGTTTTCAATATGTTTTAAAACATGCCATTAACTCATTAACATACAAGTAGCCTAGAATACAAAGGCTGTGGTGTATTAGAAATAACCTGCCTCAAGCTCTGCAGCAAAACCTTATCCCTTCATTGCCTCTTTGTCTAGAGGCATCACGACTCAGCTGCATGTTCATCCTCTCGCATGTATCAGCGTCGTACACGACAGTCTTCTTGACTACGAGCGCGTGTGCTCAGTATGTGACGTTGCAAGCTGTGACATCACAGGTTACATATCATCTACGCCACTGCTGTTCCCAGCAGCCAGCTGCGCATCTTGCGCATCCCTGTAAAGTTTACCTCACACAGCCATCGCTGCTGCTCGGCTCACCTTGTTATGCCCTTCCCCTGCAGGGAGCACGAGGAAGAGGAGTGATGGGTGGAGAATGAAAAGATGGGTTGTTGTTGGGGGGAGGAGCAAAGATCAGTTACGTGTGAAAGCACAGTGACATTGCCGGTTCCTCAGGAGGTGTTAGAAATGTAGTTTACTGGCTATTATGTGGGATTAGTGGCTTGGTTAAATTAAGTAAGTCACTGGGAGTAAAGGATCAATCATCAGGCCCATGGTTATTGGCTGTGACATGCTGTATTCTCCTTCAGTGTCTCTGTGTGCTTGTGCTCATGTGTCTTAGCCCTGGCATGCAATTCCCTTCCATCATTGTAATAAATTTTTGTCTCTTCAGCTTGCAGCCTTTAAAGCACAACACCAGCTCTGTCTTTGCTCTCAACTTGAAAAGAAGTGTCTGGGGGGTTGAACAGGCGTTGACAGCAGCCATCGGCAGCAGTGTGCACAGCAGCACTATTGCCCTTACTCAAAACAGCCACCAACAGCTCATTTTTATTCATTCAGTTTCTCCGCTTCCCCCAACCTTCACACAGGTCCCCCACAGGCACTGCTAGACTGATTGTTTCTTATCTATTTAGCTCAAGAAATGACAGACTTGTACTGACTCTGACTCCCTAGTCCCTTCCTATCTCTAAACCAAAGAAATCATGGATGTTGGACAGACACAGACTCACACACGCACACACACACACATACACACACACGAATAACATATGGTTGAATTTAGAGCTCTGAATACTGTATGAGGGGGGGTTGACCACCTCCAGTGCTCTTACTGCAGCAGTCTTCAACCTTTGTCCTCAAAACTCAAAGCACTGTTGGTTTTCTCTTCAATCAAGGATCAGATTTATAAATCAGATTTTCCACCTAAGTACAAACACATGAGATTGTCTGTCTAACCATGTACCCATGGTGTAGTTAATGCTAGTGGTGTTAAAATAGACATGTTTCCTGCTCAGTACAAGCAGGGAGGAGAGGAGGCAGTAATGTATGAAGCTGTGTGTAGTGCAATATGTGGTGGTCAAGTTCAGTTGGAAAATCGGTGGATAAGAGTTTATATTTCTGCTGGAACACTGAAAAGAAAGAATAGTTCTGTTTTTTAAATCTCAGTGATCTTGAAGCCGCCACTTCGCCTATGAGACTGTAAAACCTGGTGTGGACACGAACAGTGATTGTCATCTTTCGGTCAGAACATCACACTAATTCTCTCTGTAGAAGAATATTAATAGGCAATACCCTCCAATAGTACCAAAAACAGGGACTGTGTCATTAAGTGCAGTCGTTATGCACTGTGAAATATTACTGCAAGCAAAGATTTTTTAAAAATGTGCTATGTCTAGTGTGAATTACAAATGGAGGCATCATTGTTTTTCCCAGTTTCTGTCTAAAATAGAGGCATGTGCCGTCTGTTATATGAATTCACATCCTGTTCCTATCTGAAACCAGAGAGCAGCTATATGTAACTACATTCATAATGTATCCCAGGTGTAAAATCATACACTACGTGATTAGATGTCTTCAACGAGCACTAGAAGCGTCACTGTGTCGCTTGTGTTGGCGCAGCTGAGGACACAGTCTAACACGCATGCATACAGCCATCTTCACCTCCATCTCAGCAGCTCACATCATCATCATCTCCCCAGCGGTGATGATGCTGTTGTGAGGCACGTATCCCCATTAGTGTTTGATCAGCAGGCCTGACATGAGGGAAGGAAAAAAGGATATGAGACTGAGGACACGAGAACTGACAATAGTAGTGAGAGAAATAACAGCAAGTTACCTGATAAGCCATGCACGGGCAGATACCTGTCTCCATGACGACGAGCTCAAGGAGGATTTGAAGACATTGTAGGGATGTGTAGGTGAAACTAATGACAGGAAATGTGGCTTGCTGTTAAACTTCCACCGTGTGTCTGTGTGCGTGTGTGTGTGTTTATCTTTGCTTTGCTTTGCTGTGAGAATATTGAGCTGTTTCACAAGTGGGATCAGTCTTTGCTAAGATGACTCATAGAGCACCAATTCTCAGAAAGTCTTATGCTGCATAAACTTCTGTCACAGGCTTAGTCTCTTAAACCCTCCTGCTCTGTCTGTCACAGATCACCCCTCTGTGTGTTACCCCTGGAAAAATACATCTCATTTTGACTTGCTTGATTCCAAATACTTCATTCTTTTAGGCTCTTTAAAAAAAAAAATGGCTGAACTCAAAAGACCATTTATTCTCTCTCCTACTACAGCAGTGCCAGTGTAAAGACCAGCGTGAACATTTAATCGCTAAAAATGTAAAATGGACTCATCTTGTCCAAGAAGTACATGTACAGTGCGATTATTCTGTATTTTACTTGAGGAAAGACTTCTCCTACTGACCTTAGCTTTCATGGTTTCTATAGTCACGCACTGTGACGTTCCCTGAAAGTTGTTTTTCCTCCCTCAGTCCTTCCTCTGAGGGCCGTGTCTGGCCTTGTTGTGTCAGATTGCTGCCCCCTCTAGGCGTCTGGTTACATCACAGACCGAAGCTGGATGGTGGCAGAACTGGAAATGTTATCAGCAGATAGAGAGTGAGGGAACGACAGCCCAGAGGAATTATTTCTGTGTTTGTGCCTGTGCACATGGATCCATGCCAAGTCTGAAGCTACAAAGGACAACACTTACAGCTTGTTGCTGCCCATGCCTCATCTCTTCCTCCATTTCTGATATTTTATTGCCCTTTCTCCTGCTGCATTTGTCTCCAGCAGTGATGGAGAATCTGATACTGTTATTTTAAAGCCAGGCACTACCACATTGTCATTTGTCAAGACTGAGTAGGAGGGATGTGTATGCTTCTGTTTACTGCAAACTATATGTTGGTGTGTGTACCTTTGTTGTTTTTCCTATATATATTGTCAGATAAGGGCTCAAAGGAGTTCCAAGAAAAATTTGAGGGGTCAAAAGGTGACTAACAGGACGAGTAAGATGTGAAAAATATTTCTGTTGCAAAAAATAATTTGTTTTTCTGACTTTTGTCAAGATTTTATTAGTATTTTTCATCCCCTCTTACCTCAATTCAACAAACCAATCTGAGAAGCAAAAATCAAATCACCTTTTGGTTGATCTGCTCAGAACTTAAAGACACACTGCAACCTGCAACAGAGCCTCACAAGCCTTGCTTTGTTTAAGCGATCTAAAAAGGTTGGGGACTATTGCTGTAGAAAGTGTTCAGCCGTTCACCCATTAATAACACAAAAAAATGCCAGGTCTATTCTATTAAAGATCAGTATCAGAGATGTAAAGGTCACCAACACACTCCTGACATTGTTATCTGTGAGCGCTGGTGAGAGGTGATGTTCACACTGCAGTATGATCTGTTATGTGCAACGCAAGGTCAAGCTGATATCTGTGCATTTGTTGTGTGACATGATCATAATTGGAGTGGAGAGGTTGCGACCTGGTGATGTTGCAGGTTCACACTTCACATCCTGACAAGGCAAAACACTTCTCTTATTGCAACATTGATGCTATTTAATATGTAATTTACTAAAGAACAGTATCTCTTACATCTTACTGACTCATCCACAAGGCTAAAGTTTCAAATAGATAAATAAAATGACAATATAAACATCTCCATTTTGCCCTTAACAAAAACAGTCTGAGAAAAGAATCTTACAAATCCTGTGAGAAATCTTCTATTTGTTCATCTCTGCAGAGTCGGTGTGCAACACTTGAAATGTTGTTCTTGTTCCCTTCACCGGGGGCTGAGGTCACTTTTGTGTCATTTTAATTGTGATCTTCATTTCAGTACTGAGAACTGTTGAATTGGATTTGACCTCTCTGGAATTTGCCACCTTTAATATTTACACCCACTGCAATACAATTTTGTCAAGCTGACAAACGTTAAAACTGAGCCTTTTTTTTTTTGTTTTGCAGAAAGTGAGTGAGAAAGTTGGAGGAGCAGAAGGAACGAAGCTCGATGAGGACTTCACTGATATGGAAAAGGCAAGCGTAAACTCTATTGAATCTCCCATTATCATTTCGTTCAGAATTACAACCACCACTAAAGATTATTACTAGATTCATTACTAGATAATCAAACCAATCAATCAATCTGAAATATTGTGGATTACCAACAGATCATTGCAGGAGCATATTAAATGATTACACCAAGATTACAGTTGCAGGCAAGTTAATAGGAGATCAAACATTACAAAGATCCAACAGTTTTATTGGATTATATGGGACAAACTTCACAATTTTGTCAAATTCCCCACTTTAATAAGGTCAAGAGGGACTAACGCTGTTGCCACCACTGAAACTGAATTTAAACTGGTTGCAAAAGAAATTGGTTTAAAATGGCAACCTGCTTACCTTGAAACTTTTGGTGGTCTCCCACCCACTACTGTACAAAGCAAAAGCTTTACATTATGCTTGCATACCTGGCTGAGAGCTTCCCCAGCTAGAGGGCTAATATTTAAACCATATAAACTAACATTTAAAACATGTTAATACCTTCAGAGTTTGTAGCTCCCTTTGTTTTTGCTTTGTCTTAAAAATCATTTAAATTATTATTTCATCAAAAATCCTGTTCAAACCCAGAAACTCAGAAATGTTCACCGCAGTTTGTTTGCCTGCAGCGGCATCATGCTGCTGCACTGCCACTAGTTTGTATGAACTGTATTTAATCAAGAATTTCAATGACTCCCATATCTTGGTATCTTATAGTGTTGGTTTGTGCTTCCACAAATACATTCAAGCCCTGAATAACACATTGCCTGTTTTTTTAAATACATGTATGTACATGTGAGTGCTTATGTATTTTTAAGCATCACCGCATGTTAGTGCATGTGTGTCTTTACATGTGATCCCTTGTCTTTACATATCAGAGGTTCTAATGTGGTGCAGAGAGAGAGGCTGTTGGGAGCTGGCGAGTCTCATCACACTGAAACAAGAGCACAGAAGGGATGCTGACTCTCAGCTCTGCATGTCTTTCTCTCACCATCAGGCTGTAGAACAAAGCAACACTTTTTTGTTTATCTTCTGGGTGGGCAGTGTAAAGATCCATAAATTGTTTTATGGCTGTTATATTCATCTCACTCTCTCCTGCAGTCTTTCGGCCCTCACCTGTTTTTTTTGTTAAGACCCACAGAACTGTTATTTCTGTACTTTCTGTGTCTCCTTCCACATTTTGTTTGTTTACATTGTGGTTTACAGAAGATGGACACCACCGCTCGGGCAGTGCTGGACATCATGACCAAGACCACTGAGTATCTGCAGCCAAACCCAGGTGACATAAACTAGCTGCGCAGGAAGCTAGCATGAATCTTTTAGCCCAAATGCCAGTCGTTCAAGAGTCAATATTACGATTATTAAAAAATATATTGAAAAAATATGATATATCATAAGCATAAACATATCATAAAACCACACTGACACACAGAAACATAGATATACAGTCGTATAGAAGTACACAAATACACATTAGGCCAAGTCAATTATTAAATACTGTTGATTGACTTTCAACATAATATGATTTTTTCATTTTATCATCACAATTATTTTGGTCATATTAATTATTCCCAGTAAACTGATGTTAAAAATTAACCAAACTGATTGTATTAATTTAACACATTTTACACATATGAGGGATTCAGTCTGCCCAGTTTGTCCATTACATAAA
Source organism: Seriola aureovittata (assembly GCF_021018895.1). Classification (NCBI taxonomy): domain Eukaryota; kingdom Metazoa; phylum Chordata; class Actinopteri; order Carangiformes; family Carangidae; genus Seriola; species Seriola aureovittata. Next base: position 21,041,926 of record NC_079366.1, read on the forward strand.
GGAGGAGATAATAATGATCTTAACATCTATTGTGGTCAACTTTCAACTCAAGACAAGAACATGAAAAGACTGCTTTTAGATTTTGTGCTCCAAACTCATGGAGTAACCAACAATGCACTTTAAATGTTAATTCCCTAATAACACTGGGACAATTTAGAAATATGCTTTTAAATCTTTTAAATCCTAATGTCTTTGAATGTAATTGTTTTAATTAGGAGCTGATTATTGTATTTTTGGTGTTTGGTTTGTTTTCTTTCTATAATCTCAGCATCATTGAAAATGAGGGTCATACAGTGTACGTCTGAGAAAATAAAAGGCTGTTGATGACGATGATGGATGCAAAACAGTAGATCATATTTTATTAATTTGAACACCAGTATACTTTTATGTGATTTGACATATACAGTATTCACCATATCTGTGACATACTAGAAAATATCCCTACTAAATAATTATTTCAACCATGTTGATCAACCCTAATTCATATACATAAAAAACAGACAGTTAACATTTATTATTGCATTATTAATAGTAACAGCCACATTAAAATCTATTTTAAAAAGTTGTATTAATTGCTGTGTTAGTAATTCTTCAAGTCCATTATTCTTGTAAATTCCATAATTTAATTATCTTGATAATAAGTCTTTTTTGTGCATTTTATTTTGGTAGTCTGTTTTGACTCTTAACTATATCCCTCGACATGATGTTTTTCCTGGAGACTTATTGGCCTTTTACACATTTGAATTTTCCATAATAGTAAATAACTGAATATTCTCGCCCATGTTGTACTTCTAGTGGCCATGTAATCACAGTGGGAGCTGGTTAGACAGAATGAAACTCACAGCTCTCCAAATGAACTCCAAACAACAAATTACAGTCAAGCATTTTAATAGGATTCACTTTGGTACCTCAGGCATTGTGTTATCTGACTACAAAATTTAAGACATAGACAAACACATGGCCCTGGAAGTGTTTAGTTTCATTAGTGCCTTGTCTTTATAGCCACCAGAGCCAAGATGAGCATGATGAACTCCATGTCACGTATGCGGGGCCAGGAGAAGGGACCGGGCTACACACAGACCGAGACCATCCTGGGAGAGTCCATGCAGAGGTTTGGCAGGGAGCTCGGGGAGGAGTCTAACTTCGGTGAGCTGCAGCACATTAAAGCTTCTCCCAGAAAGTGGAGAAACACTTTTATAGGCTTCACAGGAACAAAGTGGCATAATTTTATTCCCTCAAGGACGTAGCAACAATGTTATGAAAAATGCATGAGCTTATTTTCCAGACAAGATGCCTGAAGTTTCCTTTGTTATTCACAAGTGAAGGCATTAAAATGTTGTTTAAAGAGAAAAAGCTGTCTTCACAATCTGCTGTAGATTCTAATGACATAGTGTTACTGGAGATGAACCATACACTGAAATAGAAATGAGCGTGGTACATTTGTTTTTATTGTCGAAATGTCTTTTTTTCAGGCCTTGCTCTGATTGACGCTGGGGAAGCCATGCGTGAGCTGGGAGAGGTTAAGGATGCTCTGGACATGGAGGTCAAGCAGAACTTCATTGATCCACTGCAGAACCTCCATGAAAAAGATCTCAAGGAGATTCAGGTACGAGTGCAGAACTTTGGAAAAAAAAAAAACAATAGTCAAAGTCATCTGTAGGTCAAGGATTCAGATTTACTGTCTGATCTTGTTTTGCAGCATCACCTGAAGAAAATGGAGGGTCGCCGTCTGGACTTTGATTATAAGAAGAAACGTCAGGGCAAAGTCACAGACGACGAGATCAAACAGGCACTTGAGAAGTTCGACGACTCCAAGGAGATTGCCGAGCAGAGCATGTTCAACTTGTTGGAGAGTGATGTAAGCGTTAGCAGTTTCCCTGCCTGGTGGTGAATAGATGTATTCCCCATTGAAAGTTGGTCATTTGGTATTTTTTTTCTTACATTTTCTAGGTTTTTGAGTTGTACAATCACATCTATTACTCGCCCATCTCTACTTTTCCACTTTTGCTGTATCCAGCTACTACATCCATTCCCATTACCCTCTTGTGCTCCTCAAACCATTGAACTAAATTGGGGTCATGACCCCATAACATACTGGCTGAAACCCCCCATCTTTTCTATGATGTCAGCTCCTGCTTTTTGTGGACAAAGTATTACATTACAAATGTAGTCAATTCTACTGTATATGGCTGTATGTAAATCTCCTACCAGACCTCCATGGTATCCACCCCTGTGTTTATGTGATCCTTACTCAACCAGATGTCACCTTAGGGCATATACTATACTTCTATCAATCAATTCAAATATTGGTTATTCCATCAAAAGAAAATTAAGCAGTATTTTTCAGTTTTATGATATTTCATTGACTAAACATTTAATTGAAAAAATAATTGAGATATTAATCAGTAATAACAACAATGCACCCCAAGCTTAAATGACTAAGTCGGAGTTTTAAGTAACAATCATCAGCCAGTGGTGTCGATGTCTAGCATCTTCTGTGCTTCTTCTGTGTGCATCAACAGATTGAGCAGGTGAGCCAGCTCTCTGCGTTGGTCCACGCTCAGGTGGAGTACCACAGCCGGGCTGCTGAGATCCTCACACAGCTCTCCAGTAAGATAGACGAACGGTCAGTGCTGACACTTTCAATTATTTTTGAAACTATTATTCACCAACTATTGCCAAAGGAATAGAATGCGATTCATGTTAATCACTGTTATTTGTGCATTGATGAATTCTGTGTTTTCCACTCTGCAGGATAAGGGACACTTCTAACAAACCGAGGAAAGACTACATGCCTAAACCACGTACGTCTCTGGACTTCTCCATCAGCGAGAACCACAATGGAGGCATCCACAGTGCTCGATCTCCAGGTGAGACCCAGAATATAAACCTCTCGGTTCAGAAACATGTCCAGAACCTAGTCCTGGTTGTGTATGAACACTGTACTCTTACTGGTGAATCTCACAAGTTCCTGTTTCGACTGATGTGAAGACAGAACAGTAAAATTTGTAGTATTTCCCTTTAAAGGATAGTTTCTGGGCTAGTTTCTAATAATTCATGTTTTTCTTTCCTTTAACAACCCTCTCTATGTTTTTCATTTTCACTATAAATTCTCAAATAAAAGCCAATGATGGTCAAAAAGGCATACATTAAAAGGTACATATATTAAAATGCATTGCATGGTAAAGTTAGAGTAAATTATACTTTTATAGAGCATATTTAATCGACATTTATTCATACTTGCGATGTCAGTACTCCCACTGATTCATTTTGGTCAATTTCACTTTAATTACTTAATATCAAGCTACAGAAACACAACATTTACTGCAGATGTTTCACAATAAAAGTCCTCCAGGAAAGAGAACAGATTAAGTCTACTCACATACCAGAAGCCTTTTAATGAGAAACATACTGTATGTGGTCTTTTTTTAAGACATGCTTGTGCACAGTATCAAATACAAGTAGTATAAGCATTAAAACCCAAATATACACATAGACTTCATACATTGGTTCCACATTAAAGAAAAAAAATTCTAACTGGTCTTTCTTACAAACATTTTAGAATAATTTGGTTCAAATAAAAACATGGAAAAATGTTTTAGAATTTATGGTACCTTTATTGTTTGCTAATTTTATCTTTCTTTTTCCCAGCTCTTTTCCCAACATTTCAGTTATTACCTGTAGTGAACAGATTATCCACCAATCCAGAATTTATAAATACAACTTCTCACTTTTCTCTTTCCCCTTATGATTTTTGTTTATTTGTCTAGGGGCGAGGTCTCCAGGTGAGCCAGGTCAAACTTGTGTTTTTGTGGGATTTTTTTTCTGCCAATATGTTTCTGTTTGTATGGTCACCAATTAATTTCTTCAGCAACATCCTGCCATTTCCACTCCTGCTGTTTCCTTTCCCCTTCCCTCGTGGTTTTTCCTCTTCCTCTTTGCAGCAAGGTCTCCAGGTGAGACAAAAGTGAACCCCAGAGAGATACAACTATATCTCCTCCATCACCTCATCTTTCTTGTTTGGTCTTTTTTTGTTGTTTTTGTTTTTTTGAAACAATGATACAAATAGCAGAAAAACAAGTGCCGTCCGCTCACTGTACAAAGAATGCAGACCGACAATGCCCATGAAAAGCCAGCAGACGAGCATTTGCTATTTCTGTTTTGTTCGCGTGTCAATCCTCCGATCTGTCTTATCCTCCTATTTCTTTGTCTGTCTGCCTCTCCGCCTCTCTTTCACTTTATTGTCCAACCTGTGTTTTTCTTGCTTTGTTGTTCATTCACTTCACTGCGCCCACTCTACTTATCCATCAGCTCATCATTTACCCATCTAAAAATGCTTTTGCTGAAATTGTATTTTTTCACCTTTGTTTTCTCCTTTTCCCTTTGCAGCAAGATCTCCAGGTGAGCAAGAGTGACTTGGGAAGAGATGCAAAATCTCTCTATCACTCTTATTTTTATTGTTCTTTAAATTGACTTTTGTGGAAGTGTTTTTTTGTTGTCTGCATTTTTTGTTTGCAGTGCAGGTCATCTGCAGTGCTGTTTCTGTCTAACCCCTGGATACTCTTTTGTTTAAAATCAAATGTCTCATCTTTGTTTTTATGTTAAAGGAAGAGTCTGACATTTTGGGAAATGCACTTATTCATTTGGACTTGCATAAGAAGACTGATACCTTTCTCGTATCTGGATGCTAAACATGAAGCAACAGCCAACAGTCAGTTAGCTAAGTAGTTAGCTTTGCATTAATACTAAAAGCAGGGTGGAATAGCTAGCTTGTCCAAAAGCAATATAATTTGTCCACCTGGACCTCTAAAGCTCACTCATGAATTATTTTTATGTGGTTATGTGCCGGACCATCTCTTGACCTGGAGTAGTAACTAGCTGCCTGACAACTGCTCAGAGGAAAAATATTGTCCCCATCAAACAGTGAATTGCTGTTTTTACACTTTGGTTTTTATACCTTGTTTGTAAGCTGTACAGGTACTGATAGGCAGAGCCAGGTTAGCCAACCGTACATTAACCAAATCAACCTTGACTCTTGTAAAACCAAATCTATAGTTTGAAGATGCTTCCCATCAAATATAAATAACGTTTTTGTTGCATGTCCAACTTACTTTTCCTGTGCAGTCTCCTTAGCTTCATTGTAGTGCAGTAAGACGAAATGGACTCATTACTACCCCCTGAGGCTGATGGGCAGAAACCACCAACTGGTACTTTGAAGTTGTAGTGAGCATCTCTTCCCCCAACGGCGACAAGGGGCAGTAATGAACCCATTTCTCATACGAAAACAAACTTAAACAAACAACACAAAGATTCAGGGAAAGTGTTTTCACACAGTAGCTGAGCTTTACAAGAGAGAGGACTAGCCAGGACTTTGGAGTCCCAGGGATAATGTGCATACTTCCCAAAATTATTAAACTATTCCTTTAAACACTGCCTACCTTGTTATAATTGTGCAGTCACTGATGGTCATGTTTTGTGTCTCTCTTTGTCTCCTCCTCTCTGCTTCCTCCTCTTTCCCCCTTTCAGCCAGGTCTCCAGGTGAGCCTTTCACAAGCTTTTCTTGTGATCATTGTGCCTCTGATTTATATGCAGCATCTTATCTCCACTTCTAGCCTCTCTTCTTAAGCCCAGTTTATACTGCATTGAATTGATGCTGTAGGTATGGTGTAGGTGAGGCATAACCTGATGTGCACCTCCTTTGAAATTTAACTACATATTGCAACGATGCAGACTGTAACAACTGTGATTGGTCCACCTGGTAACATGTGTTGTGCATGTCTCTCAGTGGTCGCACAGCACAGAAAACTCACCCTTCTTCAGACTCAATCAGTTCAATGGTCGTAAACACCATCTCCTCCAACATGATCCATTCTGTTTCAGATATACATAGCTTCAAGTACACACAAATGGACATAAACTCGACCACCGATCAGGATTTAGGCGGTGTAATTGTAGAGCAACAAATGCTCACAATGGCGTAAGCCACTTGTGTAGGCTACAGCGTAGACTCTGAGTCAATCCCATGCAGAAGTATAAACCAGGCTTTACTCTCCTTTTCTTCTCTTAACTCTCTAACTGTCTTCCTTATCTCCAGCCCCGATGGACCAGCCCTGCTGTCGTGCACTGTACGATTTTGACCCTGAGAACGAAGGGGAGCTAGGTTTCAAGGAAGGCGATATCATCACCCTGACCAATAAGATCGATGAAAACTGGTACGAGGGGATGCTGCACGGCAACTCCGGCTTCTTCCCAATCAACTACGTGGATATCCTGGTGCCGCTGCCCCACTAGGACGTCACGATTACTAGCTATGTCTGCAACAGTGGCAAAACAAATCCTGGCCTCCAGTTCCTCCCCCCTGTATTCCCAGTAACCTTTTCCTCAACATTCCTACTAACCACCTGCGCTCCACTTTAAAGGAGTCAAAACGGCAACAACATAATAACGAATGAAGATATGAACAAGATTGATGACGAATTAAAGCAAGTCTACACCAGTTGATCGTAAAAACTTTAAATGAGGAAAATCAGCATTGATGTCGTTGCTTCCCCTTATCCCAGGAGGTACCTTCAAGCTTCCATAGTCATCTGGTCCATTTCTGTCCCGGCTTTTGTCTCGGTTTAAGTTGGCTGTCAGTCCGTCATGAGTTTATTAGAACAGCTTTGCAAAATCACATTTTCTCTCATTCACTGTATTATGTGGCAAACTCTACAGTAGATAGAAACCTTTTTCTCACATACTAGGAAAAAAAATGGTCCACGTGCTTCATGTTTGTTAGACTCTAGGTCAAGCATGGTTTCAAGTGTTAAACATTTTATCTTATTAAAAAAAAAAGATATGTTGAACTGATTTTGCTTTGTTTGAAATATTCCTCGTTTTTTAACTGTAGTCTCTTGGCATGCTTGGGCCGTTTCTGGAGAAACCACGTCCCTGTCATGCTCTAAAAAGTCTGTCCAAAGGACGTCCTCACATTTTAACTATTCAGAGTTTCTAGACAGATTCATCTAGTTGATAACTTACAACAGACATTACTCATTGTACTTTTAATTTTTTTATGTAACATGTGCGCGTGATTGGTCAAATGTGATTTAGATACCAAAGTTACCTACAGAAACCAGAATCAACTCCAACAGCAAGGTGTCAGTAAATCTGTTCAATGCAACAGCGTGAAGCTTGCAATCTTTAGTTCTTTGGTATTTTTATCAAGGGGGAGTGAAACTGTATTCTTAAGTATGTGACATTACTTATCTGAGCCAGTGATTAGTGAAGTGATGACATGATTTGCAAAAACACAAGTTGTCAAGTTTAAACTGTCTGAAGTGATGTAAGAAAACTATGGTGAATAAATTGCAATCCTCCAATGTGTATTTTATCAGCAACTTGTGTGAAAAATGGTTGATGTATTGTGATATAATAACTTAAGATTTAACTGCTCACTGGGGCAATTGTTTTCTCTGGAGGTGAAGGTGTAGCTCTTTTTGCTGCAGCCCTACTAGTCCGATTAGTATACTGTAGTCGTAGCTGTCTATAAGCCATTGATGAAGAAAAAACTAGACGTAGCCAGCAACAGTACTCTTTGAAATACTTTCCAACAAGGACAAAGGAGTGTGTAAATGGCAGAGTGGAATGAGAGATCATTTCTTTTTGTCTCAGTGGAAATGTTTTTATTAATTGAAATGATGCAACTTACACTAAACATCCCTTTTTTTCATGATGATACGGACAAAAAGCCGCTGGTTTTCTTTATACATGTCATGTCAGACCTCAGAAAAATTGTTAGATACTCTACATGATGTTTAATTTTCCCTAACCAGCTATTTGCTTGTATGCAGTATTGTGTGGGATTAGTTTCCGTTCTCTAACTGATGTATTGATAATCTAGAAATCAAACCAGCCTCAGTTATTACATGTTTTAGTCAGCTGAGCTGTGAGGTGCCATAGTGCACACATTATCCCTGAGGTTTTATTCTCTGCAATGTCGACAATGTATTTACCCTCCTGCATGAAGATCTGTGCAGCGGTAACACTATTTTTCACCCATCTTGTTGTAATGTTGTGCGTGTATTTTGGGGGAGGGATGCCTGTTTGGGTTTGTGTATTGTACATGTAATGCACAGGGACAGGGTTGCAGAGGACCTCTGATGCTGAGGTATTTAAAATATACTGTCTCTGACAGTGTTCAACATTAAAAACAAACATGAATGTCTCTTTAATCAAAGGACCAATTCATTATATATCCAGTAGAATTACAATACTGATGCAAAATCAACTGATAACCCACATTAAAGTGTTGCTTTATTTTTTTTAAGGGAAGCACAACTTTAGCAGACAGTATACTTTGTTGGCTGTGGAAGAATAACAGTACAGTTTGAAGAGGTCATGTATTTATTTTTTTTTTTTAAAGGTGATCTAATTCTTTCCTTCTTTTTCTCTTTCACTGTTTTTTAACAATCGTGTGTATCTTTGCCCTCAATGAGGACTGTACAGCTTTTCTGTGTTTTGTTTTCACCTTGTGTGTATAGTCGCGCATCTACAGTAACGTATCTTATTTTTGTAACTGTGACAAAAGTATACACATACAGTATAGATGTATATATACAGTATATTATCCAGAAGCAATGTGAAAGGAGGGATTCTCTGTGCTGCACATGATTGTCTTTGGATTGTTTTGTTTTTGTTTTCTTTTATTCTTGCACTGGATTCTAAGACTGTATGCTTGATGTAAAGAAAAAAATGTGATAAGTGAGTGTAATTTATTCAAATAAAAACCAAAAAGTGGTTTTGAAGTAATTACTTTTCATTCATACACACACCCTTAGGATTTTAATTCAAGCTAAGCTTTAAGTAAGGTGTAGGTAGAAAAAGCAGCAAATTTAAAAAAATTAATTTAGACCTAGGCTGAAGATAAAATTGTTTGATATCTTGCTAAGCAGTTATTTCACTTCACTACACTTCTGTAGTTGTTATTTTTCATTACATGGAGAAGGCACAGTGAGACTTGGCTCAGCAAATAGAAGGAGATAGATGCATTATTTATTTTCCTGGTAGATGTTATCATGTCCTCTTGCAAGAATCCAAGCCAGAAAAAGTAGGTCAGGTAGGAAAATGTCATTTGTACCTTCAAGATGACTGAAATGTCTTAATAATCCTGTTAGCACAACATTATCAAAGTCATGACAACAGCCTCAAGCATCTTAGAGGCTCCACAAGATATGAAATATATGCATGTGTAGCACAATGCCAACTTTGTACAACCTATACAAATAAAGAATTATAGTATAGCTGTTATACCAGCTGCTATCGGCAGTGGTGCAAATTAAGCTCAATACTTAAGGACAAGCACAAACAAATTGTACTCAAGTGTTTATGTTTCAACAACTTTTCTCCACTGCATAGACATATTGTACTTCATACTCCACTACAAGGGCGTAGGTTTGCTAATGGTCAGTAGGGACATGTCCCAACTAATATTTTGGAAAGAATTTTCCCTACCAATATTTGAGTAAACTTATTCACACTATGTTTGGAGTGAAGTCATATTAGATCATTCAAATATGTCCTCCAAGAGGCTACGTCTCCAAGACAACCGAATAAGGCATGCAAGCATTTGATTGACTGAAAGGACCAGGACTATCCGAGGGCTCATGTCAGGTGAAAATATCGCAGTGGTACCTAAGGTCACCAGAAAAATGTCAACTGATGTTGTTTAACCATGTTAGATAGAATTAACTAGCAAGCTAACCCTAGCTTCTCTTCTGAATGCTAGCAGAAAGATTTCTCGCAGGAGTAAACATAAAATGGTATGAGTTTTATTTCAGTCGAAGAATCCAATGAAAATGTCAACATGAATAATAAGGCTTTTTTTAAACCTTACTGTACTATGACATTTTTTGTTTTTATGCATTACTGTAATATGACTTTTTTGACATTTTTTTGCTTTACTGTATATTATGATGTTTCTATGCCATACTAAATGAAAACATTTTTGACATTTTTATGCCTTACTATGGTAAGATGTTTTATACTTTATTATACTATGACGTTTTTTTTACGTTTTTATGTCATAATATACTATGATGTTTTCTTAAGTTTTTATGCCTTCCTATACAATGATGTTTTTTGAAATTTTTATGCCTTACTAACTGATGAAGTCTTTTGACATTTTTTTCCCTTACTATGGAAAGAGGTTTCTATACTTTATTATACTATGATGTTTTTTTGTGTTTTTATGCCTTACTATACTATGACGTTTTATGCTTTATTATACTATGACATTTTTGACGTTTCTATGCCATATTATACTATGACATTTTTAAGCCTTACTGTACTATTACGTTTTATGCCTTTCTATACTATGATGTTTTTTGACATTTTTTTTGCCATAATATATACCATGACGTTTTTTGACGTGTTTATGCCTTACTATACAATGACATTTTGTGCTTTATTATGCTGTGATGTTTTTTGACATCTCTATAGCTTACTATACTATGACAGTTTTTTGACCTTTTTATTCCATACTATTTGATGACATTTTTGATTTTTATATACTTCATTATAAAATGGCGTTTCTTTCGATTTTTATGCCTCACGATACTATGATGTGTTTATGCCATACTATACTATGACATTTTTTGGCATTTTCATGACATACTATTATTTGGCATTTTCAGGGCGTGCATAAAAGGATTTTGTGAAAGGGCAGTTTGTGGTAAAATGGTTAAAACAGCCACCTCACACTCAGAAAGTTGCGTGTTCAATTCCCAGTCAGGTGCTTTCATGTCATATACCTTTTTTTTTTAAATTTCACCCCACACTATACTGTTACGTCTTTTGGCATTTTTCTACCATAGTATACTTTGACGTTTTTTAAGTATTTTCATGCCTTACTATACTATGTCGTTTGATGCCTGACAATACTATGATGTTTTTATGACCATTTATGCCTTAACATACTATGATGTATTTTTGACATTTTATGCCATACTATACTATGACGCTTTTTGTCATTTTTATACTTAATTATATTATTTCGTCTCATGCCTGACCATACTATGACGATTTTATGACCATTTATGCCTTGATATACTATTTTGTATTTTTGATGTTTTATGCCATAGTATACTATGACGTTTTTGTCATTTTTATGCTTAATTATATCATTTCGTCTCATACCTGACCATACTATGATGTTATTATATGCATTTATGCCTTAATATACTATTTTGTATTTTTGACATTTTATGCCATACTATACTATGACATTTTTGGGCATTTTCTGCCATACTATACTTTGACGTTTTTTAGCATTTTTCTGCCTTACTATACTATGTCGTTTGATGCCTGACCATACGTTGACAATTTTATGAACATTTATGCCTTAATATACTATGATGCATTTTTGACATTTTATGCCATACTATACTATGATGTTTGTTTGGCATTTTCTGCCATACTATACTTTGACGTTTTTTAGCATTTTTCTGCCTTACTATACTATGTCGTTTGATGCCTGACCATACTATGACCATTTTATGACCATTTATGCCTTAATAAACTATGACGTATTTGTGACATTTTATGCCATACTATACTATGACTTTTTTTGGCATTTTTCTCCACACCATACTTTGACGTTCTTTAGCATTTTTATGCCTTACTATACTATGTCGTTTGATGCCTGACCATACTATGATGTTTTTATGACCATTTATGCCTGAATAAACTATGATGTATTTTTGATGTTTTATGCCATACTATACTATGAAGTTTTTTGGCATTTTTATGCTTAATTATATTATTTCGTCTCATGCCTGACCATACTATGACCTTTTTATGTGCATTTATGCCTTAATATTCCATTTTGTATTTTTGACATTTTATGCCATACTATACTATGACCTTTTTTGGCATTTTTATGCTTCATTATATTATTTCGTCTCATGCCTGACCATACTGTGACAATTTTATGACCATTTATGCCTGAATAAACTATGATGTATTTTTGACGTTTTTTGGCATTTTCTCCCATACTATACTTTGACGTTTTTTAACATTTTTCTGCCTTACTATACTATTTTGTTTGATGCCTGACCATACTATGACGATTTTATGACCATTTATGCCTTAATATACTATGACGTATTTGTAACCTTTTATGCCTTACTATACTATGACCTTTTTTGGCATTTTCTGCCATACCATACTATGAAGTTTTTGGCATTTTTATGCTTAATTATATTATTTCGTCTCATGCCTGACCATACTATGACCTTTTTATGTGCATTTATGCCTTAATATACCATTTTGTATTTTTGACATTTTATGCCATAGTATACTATGACGTTTTTTGGCATTTTCTCCCATACTATACTTTGACGTTTTTTAACATTTTTCTGCCTTACTATACTGTTTCGTTTGATGCCTGACCATACTATGACGATTTTATGACCATTTATGCCTGAATATACTATGATGTATTTTTGAGGTTTTATGCCATACTATACTATGACTTTTTTGGGCATTTTCTGCCATACTATACTTTGACGTATTTTAGCGTTTTTCTGCCTTACTATACTATTTCGTTTGATGACTGACCATACTATGCCTTACTATACTATGACCTTTTTGACATTTTCTGCCATACTATACTATGAAGTTTTTTGGCATTTTTATGCTTAATTATATTATTTCGTCTCATGCCTGACCATACTATGACCTTTTTATGTGCATTTACGCCTTAATATTCCATTTTGTATTTTTGACATTTTATGCCATACTATACTATGACCTTTTTTGGCATTTTCTGCCATACTATACTATGAAGTTTTTGGCATTTTTATGCTTAATTATATTATTTCGTCTCATGCCTGACCATACTATGACCTTTTTATGTGCATTTATGCCTTAATATACCATTTTGTATTTTTGACATTTTATGCCATACTATACTATGACGTTTTTTGGCATTTTCTCCCATACTATACTTTGACGTTTTTTAGCGTTTTTCTGCCTCACTATACTATTTCGTTTGATGACTGACCATACTATGAAGATTTTATGACCATTTATGCCTTAATATACTATGACGTATTTGTGACATTTTATGCCTTACTATACTATGACCTTTTTTGGCATCTTCTGCCATACTATACTATGACGTTTTTTGGCATTTTTATGCTTAATTATATTATTTCATCTCATGCCTGACCATACTATGACGTTTTTATGTGCATTTATGCCTTAATATTCCATTTTGTATTTTTGACATTTTATGCCATACTATACTATGACATTTTTGACGTTTTTTGGCATTTTCTGCCATACTATACTATGAAGTTTTTTGGCATTTTTATGCTTAATTATATTATTTCGTCTCATGCCTGACCATACTATGACGTTTTTATGACCATTTATGCCTTAATATACTATGGTGTATTTTTGACATTTTATGCCATACTATACTATGACCTTTTTTGGCATTTTTATGCTTAATTATATTATTTCGTCTCATGCCTGACCATACTACGACGATTTTATGACCATTTATGCCTTAATATACTATGGTGTATTTTTGACATTTTATGCCATACTATACTATGACGTTTTTTGGCATTTTTATGCTTAATTATACTATGTCGTTTGATGCCTGACCATACTATGATGTTTTTATGACCATTTATGCCTGAATAAACTATGATGTATTTTTGATGTTTTATGCCATACTATACTATGAAGTTTTTTGGCATTTTTATGCTTAATTATATTATTTCGTCTCATGCCTGACCACACTATGACGTTTTTATGTGCATTTATGCCTTAATATACTATTTTGTATTTTTGACATTTTATGCCATAGTATACTATGACGTTTTTGTCATTTTTATGCTTAATTATATCATTTCGTCTCATACCTGACCATACCATGATGTTATTATATGCATTTATGCCTTAATATACTATTTTGTATTTTTGACATTTTATGCCATACTATACTATGACATTTTTGGGCATTTTCTGCCATACTATACTTTGACGTTTTTTAGCATTTTTCTGCCTTACTATACTATGTCGTTTGATGCCTGACCATACGTTGACAATTTTATGAACATTTATGCCTTAATAAACTATGATGTATTTTTGACATTTTATGCCATACTATACTATGATGTTTGTTTGGCATTTTCTGCCATACTATACTTTGACGTTTTTTAGCATTTTTCTGCCTTACTATACTATGTCGTTTGATGCCTGACCATACTATGACCATTTTATGACCATTTATGCCTTAATATACTATGACGTATTTGTGACATTTTATGCCATACTATACTATGACTTTTTTTGGCATTTTTCTCCACACTATACTTTGACGTTCTTTAGCATTTTTATGCCTTACTATACTATGTCGTTTGATGCCTGACCATACTATGATGTTTTTATGACCATTTATGCCTGAATAAACTATGATGTATTTTTGATGTTTTATGCCATACTATACTATGAAGTTTTTTGGCATTTTTATGCTTAATTATATTATTTCGTCTCATGCCTGACCATACTATGACCTTTTTATGTGCATTTATGCCTTAATATTCCATTTTGTATTTTTGACATTTTATGCCATACTATACTATGACCTTTTTTGGCATTTTTATGCTTCATTATATTATTTCGTCTCATGCCTGACCATACTGTGACAATTTTATGACCATTTATGCCTGAATAAACTATGATGTATTTTTGACGTTTTTTGGCATTTTCTCCCATACTATACTTTGACGTTTTTTAACATTTTTCTGCCTTACTATACTATTTTGTTTGATGCCTGACCATACTATGACGATTTTATGACCATTTATGCCTTAATATACTATGACGTATTTGTAACCTTTTATGCCTTACTATACTATGACCTTTTTTGGCATTTTCTGCCATACCATACTATGAAGTTTTTGGCATTTTTATGCTTAATTATATTATTTCGTCTCATGCCTGACCATACTATGACCTTTTTATGTGCATTTATGCCTTAATATACCATTTTGTATTTTTGACATTTTATGCCATAGTATACTATGACGTTTTTTGGCATTTTCTCCCATACTATACTTTGACGTTTTTTAACATTTTTCTGCCTTACTATACTGTTTCGTTTGATGCCTGACCATACTATGATGATTTTATGACCATTTATGCCTGAATATACTATGATGTATTTTTGAGGTTTTATGCCATACTATACTATGACTTTTTTGGGCATTTTCTGCCATACTATACTTTGACGTATTTTAGCGTTTTTCTGCCTTACTATACTATTTCGTTTGATGACTGACCATACTATGCCTTACTATACTATGACCTTTTTGACATTTTCTGCCATACTATACTATGAAGTTTTTTGGCATTTTTATGCTTAATTATATTATTTCGTCTCATGCCTGACCATACTATGACCTTTTTATGTGCATTTACGCCTTAATATTCCATTTTGTATTTTTGACATTTTATGCCATACTATACTATGACCTTTTTTGGCATTTTCTGCCATACTATACTATGAAGTTTTTGGCATTTTTATGCTTAATTATATTATTTCGTCTCATGCCTGACCATACTATGACCTTTTTATGTGCATTTATGCCTTAATATACCATTTTGTATTTTTGACATTTTATGCCATACTATACTATGACGTTTTTTGGCATTTTCTCCCATACTATACTTTGACGTTTTTTAACATTTTTCTGCCTTACTATACTATTTCGTTTGATGCCTGACCATACTATGACGATTTTATGACCATTTATGCCTGAATATACTATGATGTATTTTTGACGTTTTATGCCATACTATACTATGACGTTTTTTGGCATTTTCTGCCATACTATACTTTGACGTATTTTAGCGTTTTTCTGCCTCACTATACTATTTCGTTTGATGACTGACCATACTATGAAGATTTTATGACCATTTATGCCTTAATATACTATGACGTATTTGTGACATTTTATGCCTTACTATACTATGACCTTTTTTGGCATCTTCTGCCATACTATACTATGAAGTTTTTGGCATTTTTATGCTTAATTATATTATTTCGTCTCATGCCTGACCATACTATGACCTTTTTATGTGCATTTATGCCTTAATATTCCATTTTGTATTTTTGACATTTTATGCCATACTATACTATGACCTTTTTGGCATTTTCTTCCATATTATACTAGGACGTTTTTTGGCATTTTTATGCTTAATTATATTATTTCGTCTCATGCCTGACCATACTATGACGTTTTTATGACCATTTATGCCTTAATATACTATGGTGTATTTTTGACATTTTATGCCATACTATACTATGACCTTTTTTGGCATTTTTATGCTTAATTATATTATTTCGTCTCATGCCTGACCATACTACGACGATTTTATGACCATTTATGCCTTAATATACTATGGTGTATTTTTGACATTTTATGCCATACTATACTATGACCTTTTTTGGCATTTTTATGCTTAATTATATTATTTCGTCTCATGCCTGACCATACTATGACGATTTTATGACCATTTATGCCTTAATATACTATGATGTATTTTTGATGTTTTATGCCATACTATACTATGACGTTTTTTGGCATTTTTATGCTTAATTATATTATTTCGTCTCATGCCTGACCACAATATGATGTTTTTATGTGCATCTATCCCTTAATATACTATTTTGTATTTTTGACATTTTATGCCATAGTATACTATGACGTTTTTGTCATTTCTATGCTTAATTATATCATTTCGTCTCATACCTGACCATATTATGACGTTATTATGTGCATTTATGCCTTGAAATACTATTTTGTATTTTTGACATTTTATGCCATACTATAATATGACATTCTTTGGCATTTTTTTTTTTAAGTTATTTAAAGCTTGTCCGATGCGGGACTCGAACCTGGGGCCGACTGCAGCGAGGACTGTAGCCTCTGTATATGGGGCGGATGCTCAACCAACTGAGCTATACGACACCCCTTTTTTGGCATTTATGCCTTAATATACTATGATGTATTTTTGACGTTTTATGCCATACTATACTATGACCTTTTTCTGGCATTTCTATGCTTAATTATATTATTTCGTCTCATGCCTAACCATACTATGACCTTTTTATGTGCATTTATGCCTTAATATACCACTTTGTATTTTTGGCATTTTATGCCTTACTATACTATGACGTTTTTTGTCATTTTTATGCTTAATTATATTATTTCGTCTCGTGCCTGACCATACTATGACCTTTTTATGTGGATTTATGCCTTAATATACCATTTTGTATTTTTGACATTTTATGCCATACTATACTATGACGTTTTTTGTCATTTTTATGCTTAATCATATCATTTCGTCTCATGCCTGACCATACTATGACGTTATTATGTGCATTTATGCCATAATATACTATTTTGTATTTTGACATTTTATGCCATACTATACTATGACGTTTTTTGACATTTTCTACCATACCATAGTATGATGTTTTTTGGCATTTTTATGCTTAATTATATTATTTCGTCTCATGTCTGACCATACTATGACGTTATTATGTGTATTTATGCCTTAATATACTATGATGTATTTTTGACGTTTTATGCCATACTATACTATGACATTTTTTTGCATTTTTATACCTAATTATATTATTTCATCTCATGCCTGACCATACTATGACGTTCTTATGACCATTTATGCCTTAATAAACTATTTTGTATTTTTGACGTTTTATGCCATACTATACTATGACGTTTTTTGTCATTTTATGCCTTACTATACCATGATCTTTTTGGCATTTTCTTCCATATTATACTATGACGTTTTTTGGCATTTTTATGCTTAATTATATTATTTCGTCTCATGCCTGACCATACTATGACCTTTTTATGTGCATTTATGCCTTAATATACCATTTTGTATTTTTGACATTTTATGCCATAGTATACTATGACTTTTTTTGGCATTTTTCGCCACACTACGCTTTGACGTTTTTTAGCATTTTTATGCCTTACTATACTATGTCGTTTGATGCCTGACCATACTATGACGATTTTATGACCATTTATGCCTTAATATACTATGACGTATTTGTAACCTTTTATGCCTTAATATACTATGAACTTTTTTGGCATTTTCTGCCATACCATACTATGAAGTTTTTGGCATTTTTATGCTTAATTATATTATTTCGTCTCATGCCAGACCATACTATGACCTTTTTATGTGCATTTATGCCTTAATATACCATTTTGTATTTTTGACATTTTATGCCATAGTATACTATGACTTTTTTTGGCATTTTTCGCCACACTACGCTTTGACGTTTTTTAGCATTTTTATGCCTTACTATACTATGTCGTTTGATGCCTGACCATACTATGACGATTTTATGACCATTTATGCCTTAATATACTATGACGTATTTGTAACCTTTTATGCCTTAATATACTATGACCTTTTTTGGCATTTTCTGCCATACCATACTATGAAGTTTTTGGCATTTTTATGCTTAATTATATTATTTCGTCTCATGCCAGACCATACTATGACCTTTTTATGTGCATTTATGCCTTAATATACCATTTTGTATTTTTGACATTTTATGCCATAGTATACTATGACTTTTTTTGGCATTTTTCGCCACACTATGCTTTGACGTTTTTTAGCATTTTTATGCCTTACTATACTATGTCGTTTGATGCCTGACCATACTATGATGTTTTTATGACCATTTATGCCTGGATAAACTATGATGTATTTTTGACGTTTTATGCCATACTATACTATGATGTCTTTTGACATTTTATGCCATACTATACTATGACGTTTTTTGTCATTTTTATGCTTAATTATATTATTTCGTCTCATGCCTGACCATACTATGACGATTTTATGACCATTTAATCCTTAATATACTATGACGTATTTGTGACATTTTATGCCTTACTATACTATGACCTTTTTGACATTTTCTGCCATACTATACTATGAAGTTTTTTGGCATTTTTATGCTTAATTATATTATTTCGTCTCATGCCTGACCATACTATGACCTTTTTATGTGCATTTATGCCTTAGTATTCCATTTTGTATTTTTGACATTTTATGCCATACTATACTATGACCTTTTTTGGCATTTTCTGCCATACTATACTATGAAGTTTTTGGCATTTTTATGCTTAATTATACTACTTCGTCTCATGCCTGACCATACTATGACCTTTTTATGTGCATTTATGCCTTAATATACCATTTTGTATTTTTGACATTTTATGCCATACTATACTATGACGTTTTTTGGCATTTTCTGCCATACTATACTTTGACGTATTTTAGCGTTTTTCTGCCTCACTATACTATTTCGTTTGATGACTGACCATACTATGAAGATTTTATGACCATTTATGCCTTAATATACTATGACGTATTTGTGACATTTTATGCCTTACTATACTATGACCTTTTTTGGCATCTTCTGCCATACTATACTATGAAGTTTTTTGGCATTTTTATGCTTAATTATATTATTTCGTCTCATGCCTGACCATACTATGACCTTTTTATGTGCATTTATGCCTTAATATTCCATTTTGTATTTTTGACATTTTATGCCATACTATACTATGACCTTTTTGGCATTTTCTTCCATATTATACTAGGACGTTTTTTGGCATTTTTATGCTTAATTATATTATTTCGTCTCATGCCTGACCATACTATGACGTTTTTATGACCATTTATGCCTTAATATACTATGGTGTATTTTTGACATTTTATGCCATACTATACTATGACCTTTTTTGGCATTTTTATGCTTAATTATATTATTTCGTCTCATGCCTGACCATACTATGACGATTTTATGACCATTTATGCCTTAATATACTATGATGTATTTTTGATGTTTTATTCCATACTATACTATGACGTTTTTTGGCATTTTTATGCTTAATTATATTATTTCGTCTCATGCCTGACCACAATATGATGTTTTTATGTGCATCTATCCCTTAATATACTATTTTGTATTTTTGACATTTTATGCCATAGTATACTATGACGTTTTTGTCATTTCTATGCTTAATTATATCATTTCGTCTCATACCTGACCATATTATGACGTTATTATGTGCATTTATGCCTTGAAATACTATTTTGTATTTTTGACATTTTATGCCATACTATAATATGACATTCTTTGGCATTTTTTTTTTTTAAGTTATTTAAAGCTTGTCCGATGCGGGACTCGAAACTGGGGCCGACTGCAACGAGGACTGTAGCCTCTGTATATGGGGCGGATGCTCAACCAACTGAGCTATACGACACCCCTTTTTTGGCATTTATGCCTTAATATACTATCATGTATTTTTGACGTTTTATGCCATACTATACTATGACCTTTTTCTGGCATTTCTATGCTTAATTATATTATTTCGTCTCATGCCTAACCATACTATGACCTTTTTATGTGCATTTATGCCTTAATATACCACTTTGTATTTTTGGCATTTTATGCCTTACTATACTATGACGTTTTTTGTCATTTTTATGCTTAATTATATTATTTCGTCTCGTGCCTGACCATACTATGACCTTTTTATGTGCATTTATGCCTTAATATACCATTGTGTAATTTTGACATTTTATGCCATACTATACTATGACGTTTTTTGTCATTTTTATGCTTAATCATATCATTTCGTCTCATGCCTGACCATACTATGACGTTATTATGTGCATTTATGCCATAATATACTATGATGTATTTTTGACATTTTATGCCATACTATACTATGACATTTTTTTGCATTTTTATACCTAATTATATTATTTCGTCTCATGCCTGACCATACTATGACGTTCTTATGACCATTTATGCCTTAATAAACTATTTTGTATTTTTGACGTTTTATGCCATACTATACTATGACGTTTTTTGGCATTTTCTGCCATACTATAATTTGACGTTTTTTAACATTTTTCTGCCTTACTATACTATTTCGTTTGATGCCTGACCATACTATGACGATTTTATGACCATTTATGCCTGAATATACTATGATGTATTTTTGACGTTTTATGCCATACTATAATATGACGTTTTTTGGCATTTTATGCCTTACTATACCATGATCTTTTTGGCATTTTCTGCCATACTATACTATGAAGTTTTTTGGCATTTTTATGCTTAATTATATTATTTCGTCTCATGCCTGACCATACTATGACCTTTTTATGTGCATTTATGCCTTAATATTCCATTTTGTATTTTTGACATTTTATGCCATACTATACTATGACCTTTTTTGGCATTTTCTTCCATATTATACTATGAAGTTTTTTGGCATTTTTATGCTTAATTATATTATTTCGTCTCATGCCTGACCATACTGTGACAATTTTATGACCATTTATGCCTTAATATACTATGATGTATTTTTGACGTTTTATGCCATACTATACTATGACTTTTTTTTGGCATTTTCTGCCATACTATACTTGGACGTTTTTTAACATTTTTCTGCCTTACTATACTATTTCGTTTGATGCCTGACCATACTATGACGATTTTATGACCATTTATGCCTTAATATACTATGACGTATTTGTGACATTTTATGCCTTACTATACTATGACCTTTTTTGGCATCTTCTGCCATACTATACTATGAAGTTTTTTGGCATTTTTATGCTTAATTATATTATTTCGTCTCATGCCTGACCATACTATGACCTTTTTATGTGCATTTATGCCTTAATATTCCATTTTGTATTTTTGACATTTTATGCCATACTATACTATGACCTTTTTTGGCATTTTCTTCCATATTATACTATGACGTTTTTTGGCATTTTTATGCTTAATTATATTATTTCGTCTCATGCCTGACCATACTGTGACGATTTTATGACCATTTATGCCTTAATATACTATGACGTATTTGTGACCTTTTATGCCATACTATACTATGACGTTTTTTGGCATTTTCTCCCATACTATACTTTGACGTTTTTTAACATTTTTCTGCCTTACTATACTATTTCGTTTGATGCCTGACCATACTATGACGATTTTATGACCATTTATGCCTGAATATACTATGATGTATTTTTGACGTTTTATGCCATACTATACTATGACGTTTTTTGGCATGTTCTGCCATACTATACTTTGACGTATTTTAGCGTTTTTCTGCCTTACTATACTATTTCGTTTGATAACTGACCATACTATGATGATTTTATGACCATTTATGCCTTAATATACTATGACATATTTGTAACCTTTTATGCCTTACTATACTATGACCTTTTTTGGCATTTTCTGCCATACCATACTATGAAGTTTTTGGCATTTTTATGCTTAATTATATTATTTCGTCTCATGCCTGACCATACTATGACCTTTTTATGTGCATTTATGCCTTAATATACCATTTTGTATTTTTGACATTTTATGCCATAGTATACTGTGACTTTTTTTGGCATTTTTCGCCACACTATGCTTTGACGTTTTTTAGCATTTTTATGCCTTACTATATTATTTCGTCTCATGCCTGACCATACTGTGACGATTTTATGACCATTTATGCCTTAATATACTATGACGTATTTGTGACCTTTTATGCCATACTATACTATGACGTTTTTTGGCATTTTCTCCCATACTATACTTTGACGTTTTTTAACATTTTTCTGCCTTACTATACTATTTCGTTTGATGCCTGACCATACTATGACGATTTTATGACCATTTATGCCTGAATATACTATGATGTATTTTTGACGTTTTATGCCATACTATACTATGACGTTTTTTGGCATGTTCTGCCATACTATACTTTGACGTTTTTTAGCATTTTTATGCCTTACTATACTATTTCGTTTGATAACTGACCATACTATGATGATTTTATGACCATTTATGCCTTAATATACTATGACATATTTGTAACCTTTTATGCCTTACTATACTATGACCTTTTTTGGCATTTTCTGCCATACCATACTATGAAGTTTTTTGGCATTTTATGCTTAATTATATTATTTCGTCTCATGCCTGACCATACTATGACCTTTTTATGTGCATTTATGCCTTAATATACCATTTTGTATTTTTGACATTTTATGCCATAGTATACTGTGACTTTTTTTGGCATTTTTCGCCACACTATGCTTTGACGTTTTTTAGCATTTTTATGCCTTACTATACTATGTCGTTTGATGCCTGACCATACTATGATGTTTTTATGACCACTTATGCCTGAATAAACTATGATGTATTTTTGACGTTTTATGCCATACTATACTATGACGTTTTTTGGCATTTTCTCCCATACTATACTTTGACGTTTTTTAACATTTTTCTGCCTTACTATACTATTTCGTTTGATGCCTGACCATACTATGACGATTTTATGACCATTTATGCCTGAATATACTATGATGTATTTTTGACGTTTTATGCCATACTATACTATGACGTTTTTTGGCATGTTCTGCCATACTATACTTTGACGTATTTTAGAGTTTTTCTGCCTTACTATACTATTTCGTTTGATGACTGACCATACTATGACCATTTTATGACCATTTATGCCTTAATATACTATGACGTATTTGTGACATTTTATGCCTTACTATACTATGACCTTTTTGACATTTTCTGCCATACTATACTATGAAGTTTTTTGGCATTTTTATGCTTAATTATATTATTTCGTCTCATGCGTGACCATACTATGACCTTTTTATGTGCATTTACGCCTTAATATTCCATTTTGTATTTTTGACATTTTATGCCATACTATACTATGACCTTTTTTGGCATTTTCTTCCATATTATACTATGACGTTTTTTGGCATTTTTATGCTTAATTATATTATTTCGTCTCATGCCTGACCATACTGTGACAATTTTATGACCATTTATGCCTTAATATACTATGATGTATTTTTGACGTTTTATGCCATACTATACTATGACTTTTTTTTGGCATTTTCTCCCATACTATACTTTGACGTTTTTTAACATTTTTCTGCCTTACTATACTATTTCGTTTGATGCCTGACCATACTATGACGATTTTATGACCATTTATGCCTTAATATACTATGACGTATTTGTGACCTTTTATGCCTTACTATACTATGACCTTTTTTGGCATTTTCTGCCATACTATACTATGATGTTTTTGGCATTTTTATGCTTAATTATATTATTTCGTCTCATGCCTGACCATACTATGACCTTTTTATGTGCATTTATGCCTTAATATACCATTTTGTATTTTTGACATTTTATGCCATACTATACTATGACGTTTTTTGTCATTTTTATGCTTCAATATATTATTTCGTCTCATGCCTGACCATACTGTGACAATTTTATGACCATTTATGCCTGAATAAACTATGATGTATTTTTGACGTTTTAAGCCATACTATACTATGACGTTTTTTGGCATTTTCTCCCATACTATACTTTGACGTTTTTTAACATTTTTATGCTTAATTATATTATTTCGTCTCATGCCTGACCATACTGTGACAATTTTATGACCATTTATGCCTTAATATACCATTTTGTATTTTTGACATTTTATGCCATAGTATACTATGACTTTTTTTGGCATTTTTCGCCACACTATGCTTTGACGTTTTTTAGCATTTTTATGCCTTACTATACTATGTCGTTTGATGCCTGACCATACTATGATGTTCTTATGACCATTTATGCCTTAATAAACTATTTTGTATTTTTGACGTTTTATGCCATACTATACTTTGACTTTTTTGGCATTTTCTGCCATACTATACTATGAAGTTTTTTGGCATTTTTATGCTTAATTATATTATTTCGTCTCATGCCTGACCATACTATGACCTTTTTATGTGCATTTATGCCTTAATATTCCATTTTGTATTTTTGACATTTTATGCCATACTATACTATGACCTTTTTGGCATTTTCTTCCATATTATACTATGACGTTTTTTGGCATTTTTATGCTTAATTATATTATTTCGTCTCATGCCTGACCATACTATGACGTTTTTATGACCATTTATGCCTTAATATACTATTTTGTATTTTTGACATTTTATGCCATAGTATACTATGACGTTTTTGTCATTTCTATGCTTAATTATATCATTTGGTCTCATACCTGACCATACTATGACGTTATTATGTGCATTTATGCCTTGAAATACTATTTTGTATTTTTGACATTTTATGCCATACTATAATATGACATTCTTTGGCATTTTTTTTTTTAGTTATTTTTTTGGGCGTTTGTTGATAGAGCAGTGGAGAGAGACAGGAAATGGGGAGGCAGAGAGAGGGGGAATGACATGCAGCAAAGGGCTTGTCCGATGCGGGATTCGAACCTGGGGCCGACTGCAGCGAGGACTGTAGCCTCTGTATATGGGGCGGATGCTCAACCAACTGAGCTATACGACACCCCTTTTTTGGCATTTATGCCTTAATATACTATGATGTATTTTTGACGTTTTATGCCATACCATATTATGACGTTTTTTGTCATTTTTATGCTTAATTATATTATTTCGTCTCGTGCCTGACCATACTATGACCTTTTTATGTGCATTTATGCCTTAATATACCATTTTGTATTTTTGACATTTTATGCCATACTATACTATGACGTTTTTTGTCATTTTTATGCTTAATTATATCATTTCGTCTCATGCCTGACCATACTATGACATTATTATGTGCATTTATGCCATAATATACTATTTTCTATTTTGACATTTTATGCCATACTATACTATGACGTTTTTTGACATTTTTATGCTTAATTATATTATTTCGTCTCATGCCTGACCATACTATGACGTTATTATGTGTATTTATGCCTTAATATACTATGATGTATTTTTGACGTTTTATGCCATACTATACTTTGACGTTTTTTTGCATTTTTATACCTAATTATATTATTTCGTCTCATGCCTGACCATACTATGACGTTATTATGTGCATTTATGCCTTAATATACTACGATGTATTTTTGACGTTTTATGCCATACTATACTATGACGTTTTTTTGCATTTTTATACCTAATTATATTATTTCGTCTCATGCCTGACCATACTATGACGTTCTTATGACCATTTATGCCTTAATAAACTATTTTGTATTTTTGACGTTTTATGCCATACTATACTATGACGTTTTTTGGCATTTTCTCCCATACTATACTTTGACGTTTTTTAACATTTTTCTGCCTTACTATACTATTTCGTTTGATGCCTGACCATACTATGACGATTTTATGACCATTTATGCCTGAATATACTATGATGTATTTTTGACGTTTTATGCCATACTATACTATGACGTTTTTTGGCATTTTCTGCCATACTATACTTTGACGTATTTTAGCGTTTTTCTGCCTCACTATACTATTTCGTTTGATGACTGACCATACTATGACGATTTTATGACCATTTATGTCTTAATATACTATGGTGTATTTTTGACATTTTATGCCATACTATACTACGACCTTTTTTGGCATTTTTATGCTTAATTATATTATTTCGTCTCATGCCTGACCATACTATGACGATTTTATGACCATTTATGCCTTAATATACTATGATGTATTTTTGATGTTTTATGCCATACTATACTATGACGTGTTTTGGCATTTTTATGCTTAATTATAATATTTCGTCTCATGCCTGACCACAATATGATGTTTTTATGTGCATCTATCCCTTAATATACTATTTTGTATTTTTGACATTTTATACCATAGTATACTATGACGTTTTTGTCATTTCTATGCTTAATTATATCATTTGGTCTCATACCTGACCATACTATGACGTTATTATGTGCATTTATGCCTTGAAATACTATTTTGTATTTTTGACATTTTATGCCATACTATAATATGACATTCTTTGGCATTTTTTTTTTTAGTTATTTTTTTGGGCGTTTGTTGATAGAGCAGTGGAGAGAGACAGGAAATGGGGAGGCAGAGAGAGGGGGAATGACATGCAGCAAAGGGCTTGTCCGATGCGGGATTCGAACCTGGGGCCGACTGCAGTTTTTTGTTATGAAGTTTTTTGGCATTTTTATGCTTAATTATATTATGTCGTCTCATGCCTGACCATACTATGACCTTTTTATGTGCATTTATGCCTTAATATTCTATTTTGTATTTTTGACATTTTATGCCATACTATACTATGACCTTTTTTGGCATTTTCTTCCATATTATACTATGACGTTTTTTGGCATTTTTATGCTTAATTATATTATTTCGTCTCATGCCTGACCATACTATGACGTTTTTATGACCATTTATGTCTTAATATACTATGGTGTATTTTTGACATTTTATGCCATACTATACTATGACCTTTTTTGGCATTTTTATGCTTAATTATATTATTTCGTCTCATGCCTGACCATACTATGACAATTTTATGACCATTTATGCCATACTATACTTTGACTTTTTTGGCATTTTCTGCCATACTATACTATGACGTTTTTTGGCATTTTAATGCTTAATTATATTATTTTGTCTCATGCCTGACCATACTATGACGTTTTTATGACCATTTATGTCTTAATATACTATGGTGTATTTTTGACATTTTATGCCATACTATACTATGACCTTTTTTGGCATTTTTATGCTTAATTATATTATTTCGTCTCATGCCTGACCATACTATGACAATTTTATGACCATTTATGCCTTAATATACTATGATGTATTTTTGACGTTTTATGCCATACTATACTATGACTTTTTTGGCATTTTCTGCCATACTATACTATGACGTTTTTTTGCATTTTTATACCTAATTATATTATTTCGTCTCATGCCTGACCATGCTATGACGTTCTTATGACCATTTATGCCTTAATAAACTATTTTGTATTTTTGACGTTTTATGCCATACTATACTTTGACTTTTTTGGCATTTTCTGCCATACTATACTATGACGTTTTTTTGCATTTTTATACCTAATTATATTATTTCGTCTCATGCCTGACCATACTATGACGTTTTTATGACCATTTATGCTTTAATATGCTATTTTGTATTTTTGACGTTTTATGCCATACTATACTATGATGTCTTTTGACATTTTATGCCATACTATACTATGACGTTTTTTGTCATTTTTATGCTTAATTATATTATTTCGTCTCATGCCTGACCATACTATGACATTATTATGTGCATTTATGCCTTAATATACTATGATGTATTTTTGACGTTTTATGCCATACTATACTATGACTTTTTTGCATTTTTATACCTAATTATATTATGTCATTTGATGCCTGACAATACTATGACGTTTTTGTGACCATTTATGCCTTAATATACTATTTTGTATTTTTGACATTTTATGCCCTACTATACTATGACCTTTTTTGGCATTTTCTACCATACTATAGTATGACGTTTCGTCTCATGCCTGACCATACTATGCCGATTTTATGACCATTTATGCCTTAATATACTATGATGTATTTTTGACGTTTCCTGCCACACTATACTATGACGTTTTTTTGCATTTTTATACCTAATTATATTATTTCGTCTCATGCCTGACCATACTATGACGTTTTTATGACCATTTATGCTTTAATATGCTATTTTGTATTTTTGACGTTTTATGCTATACTATACCATAACATATTTATTACGTGTTTATGCCTCACTAAACCTAAATGCCTCAATACACTATGAACTCTGACATATGTATGACATATATGTTCATATATCAAGAGTGATGTTATTATATCTGTCACCTATAAGAGGATATATTGTTGATATATTTGCATCCTTCGAATATTTGAAGATCTAAGTTTATAACATGCTCATTAAAATTCTATGTTTGTATATGATTTTCTCAATAATTTCTTATTAAATTCAAACATACATGTCTATCTTTTATATTTATATATATAATATTGTAGCAAGCCAAAGGTTTACTGTTGAAATAATTCAGGCTGAGAGATAATCACTGGTTTGTAACAACCCCTTACACTGAACAACAATTGGAGGCGGTATTTATTAGTATAACAACAACAACACTTTACATCTCCAAGCACGTCATTAATTGAACAATTCTTCTGACACATGGTGTAACATACTTTTTTCCATAAAGAGACTTTAAACTACCAGAACAATGGAGTACACAGTAACGCCCTGCACAGATAATATTTAGGTAACAACTGGAACACAATCTATTAATTTTATATTAATGGACACATCACCTCAGAGGATTCTGGGAAATCCCACCCATTGATCCCCAACATGCTACACAGCCCCCACCTAAGTGGTTATCTTTCCCCAGCAACCCACATGCTTATAACAAAGTCCCTGAGGTGTTGGGTAAGGCGACTCTGTTGCTAAGCCAGCTTTGGAGACCCCAAATGGTTTTTGGAGATGAGGTGGGGGTCTGGAGCAGGACCTGAGCACCTCCGGATGAGGCCAGTTGTCAGTAGGATGGGAGATGGTCCTGGTGGAGATCTACCACTCGGTACCATTTGACCAGCCACACCCTGTACACAACATCAGACAGTCTCTCCAGCACAGTACAAGGTCCAGCCCACTGGACTCATCAGATTAGGGTAAGGCCCTTCTTCTGCCCATGGTTGTAGACCCACACCCACACCCAGCTCTATGCTCGCTTTTGCCGAGCTCCAGCTTCTGTAAGGGCCTGTCTAGCCAGCTCGTGCACTAGCCAAAGTTGTTTTTGGAGGTTTCAGAAGTAGTCCAGGCTGGGCTTAACCCTCGCCTTTGGCTTGGGGTTAGGGTTGGGGGGAAAGCTGCAGGAGTGTACCTAGTGGATTCCTGGACCACAGAACTAGAGGCAGGTGCAGGTCCCAGTCTCTGCTGGTGGCTGGTCAGGATTGCAAGCTGGGTGGCCAGGGTGTGGTTGAACAGTTCAACCATCCCGTTGCTCTTGACGTGCAGTGGTGTTGTCCGGGTCTTTTTGATGCCCAGCCGCCAGCAGACCTCGCTGAACACTTCATCCTCAAAGTCCGCCCCCTGCTTTCTATGTAGTTCTTCAGGCACACTGAAACGGCAGAACATCTCACTGACCAGGTGTTCAGCAGTGGTGGCGGTACTCTGGTCAGGAACTGCATATGCCTCAAGCCACTTGGTAAAGTAATCAATGGCCACGAGGACATAACAGTACCCTTGGTCAGTAGTACGAAAGGGGCCCTGGATGTCTACACCCACACTCTCCATCAGGGCCCCCACTTGGTACTGCTGCAAGGGCACGTGCAAACACTTGGTTGGTCCCTTCCGAGCTGTGCACAAGTCTCAACAATGAACATAGAACTCCACATCTTGGCAACATCCTGGCCAGTGGAACCGGGACCAGAGCCGGTGTAGGGTCTTGGATACCCCGAAGTGTATAACCAGAAGATGTCATGCTCTGCTCAGGGGCCTGCCAGCAGCCGTGGTGGAGGCCTTGGTCTCGGGGTCCAGTGCTGATACTGCTGCCTATGCTGGTCATTTGCCTGCCCCAGCCCAATCTTGGACCTGGGAGAGGACGGGGTCTCGGCTCTGGCTATGTTGGAGCTGCTGGAGTTTAATAGTTTCCATGCAACCATTGTCGTCAACTGCGGCTGGAGGTGAAACCTAGGGGCTGCTGTTGCTTCCCACCAGAGGAATGTTGTTGTTGCAGTCCACAAGGCTGCCACCACAGAGGTCTCTGCATTCCGCTCCTCAGCCCGCTGGCAGTGCCTGCACTCTGCTTCCTCACAGGGGCATCGAGACAGGTCATCTGTGTGGGCATGAAGACTACCAGCCCGGTGGTGGATCTCAAAGTCGTAGTCCTGTAGCTTCTCCAGCCATTGTGCCAACTGCCCTTCTGGCTCCTTGAAGTTCAGGAGCCAGGTGTGGGAGACATGGTCAGTGCGCGGAAGAAATCTCTGTCCATAGAGGTAGGGTTGGAAGTGGCGGCACACTCTGACAACAGCCAACAGCTCTCGATGAGTGACACAGTAGTTCCTCTATGGTCGGTTGAGAGAGCAGCTGTAGTAGGCAATAACCTGCTCACCATGCTCCCCCTGCTGGGACAGCACTGCTCCAATACCCATGTGGCTGGCATCGGTGTCCACAATGAATGGTGGTTGTGGATCTGGATAGGACAGCACGGGGCTTCAATGAATGCTGAATGAAGCCACATAAAGGCAGTGGTGCATCACTTTGAACTGCCACAAATCCTTAGCCAATGGAGAAGGAAGTTTTGGATCGCACCTCCAGTGCCAGCTCCACTTGCCAGTGTCTGCTGCAAAGCTGAAGGGAGCTGAACCAGCAGGACCCAGAGATGTGGCCAAGGGCATCTTCAAGGCGGGGAAGTGGGTAGGAGTCTTTGTGTGTGATGTCATTGAGGAGGCGGTTGTCAATGCAGAAACACCGGTGCCATCTTTCATCTTGACCAAGACTACGGGGGCTGCCCAGGGACTACTGGAGGGCTTGATGATGCCTGCCTCTACCAGATCTTTTGCTCAGCTGCCTCTCTCTGATCCTTTGCTCAGCTGTAGCCCGCTTAGCAAAGGGCAGGCGACGGGGGTTGAGGCGGATAGGGCAATGTTGACACCAGACTGGTGTGTGCACAGTCCTCATCCCCGGCTGCAGAGATGTCAGCAAACAACTCCAGTAGCTCCCGCAGCTCCCTTGCTGCAATGCGATGGAAGACCCCTTGGCTCTGGGTGATGGTGTGTAAGACCCTTTAGCTGGTGGTGGTTACTCAGTGATTGACAACATGGCTGCTGGCAGTGCTGCAGTGGAGGACTCCCTGGCTCTGGGTGATGGTGATGGTGATGGTGATGGTGATGGTGATGGTGATGGCGTGGACGGCCCTTTGACTGGTGGTAGTGGCGCAGTGGACCCTCTGGCTGGTGGCGGCGACACGGTGTAGGGCCCTTTGGCTGGTGGTGGTGATGCAGTGGACCCCTTGGCTGGTGGTAGTGATGTGGTGAGAACACAGCCATCTCATATTAGCACTGACACATAACTGCTTGTCACTTTAAAATAAAGAAAAGCAAAACAAATGCAGTGAAGCTGATGTAGTCTGTGTTTTAATGCGGCATGCATGCTTCCCAGCATCAAGTAGCTTACTGTATTTAATTTAATTATTGAACTTACAAATGACAGAAATATTCAATGTTTAATGTATTAAATGAATACACAAACTTTGCAGTAGATACAGAGCATATAAACTGATGCAATGAGAGCCACAATCATCAGATTCAGGTCTATTTCACCTATATCTATAATATTACAGTATGTCTGATAAATTAAAATTTTAAAATAAATTCTTACACAATAATATTTCAAATAAATACAAAGGAAAGGTATAGGCTGCACATTTTTGTTGTTACTGCATCATTTGATGACGATAACCATTTTATGTCAACATGATTAAAATGCACTGGTGAAATAATGTTGTGAGTTTTGCTCACTGAAGCTCAGGTATGAAAGTCAGAGATATGGAGGATATTCCCCTTCGTGACAATCTGATAAGCCAGTTGAGTTTATAACTGTATAACAGTTAACATCAGGCGTGCGATGACACCTTTTGGTCCCCACCCATTATCTCTCACCACCAGTCAGTCTGGCTACACCCTTTTTTCAAGCACAGTTTAACCCCCACTCTCTCTCTGCGCTGCAGCATACACACACTCATCACACATACACTGGGTTGAGATTGATCCAGTACCATGGGGCAGATGTAACATCCTACAGCAGAATAAGTCAGCCAGGTCTTTTGAATAGCATCAGAGCATGTAACCCTCATAGTCACACCCTGTGGCCGGTCGCTCCGCTGATCACAGCAAATATAGACACAGCCTGCACTTTGTTTGACAGTTTGCACATAATTCTACAAACACTTCTGCCTACCACATGCAACAGTAAACCAGCAGTGTCATATGTGTACAGGTGGATATTGTGGATATAGGGCGTCACCTATTAAATGTTGTTTATGAAACCGTGCCAGCTATCTTCCTGAATGTCACTCAGTCTGCTGCTCTGTAAATCTGATGCTAGAGGTAATGCATCCTCTAGTGGTGGGAAACTTACAGTGCTCATCATGGAGCAGAAAGAGATGTATTTTTTATCTTTTCTGGTCTTTTTTACATGTGGTGCTTTTATATTTGAAGGTAGAAAAGAAAAACACATTGTGCTCAACCAGAGACTAAAGCAGTAGTCATAAGTCATTTACATTAATTTATGCAACTTTTTACTTCCACTTCACTACATTTCAGAGGCAAATAATGAACTTTTATATTTATTTGACATCTACAGTTAATAGTTACTTTTTTGCACAAAACTATATAATTATTTCATACATTTTAATGCATTGTTGTATATTAAACAATCCAAGAGTATAAAAATAGTCAAAATTAGCTCCACCTTGACTAGCTGCAACACTGAAACACTTCTTACAAATTCCTCCAACAGTGATAATAATAATCCAGTATTATATATATATATACATATATATGTTATGTAACAGAGAGTGGCCATTCTGCCTGCATAACTCATACTTTTACTTTTACTAGTGTATTTTGCTGATAATACTTTTATACATTTACTTACATAATATTTTAAACATAGTACTGGTTTTTCACATACTGTATGGCTACTTTTACTCAAATAAATAATATGAACACTTGTCCGACCACTCGTAAAAAAAGAGTACATGTAACTACCGTCAAGACTTTTCACACTAACGTCTTTCATAATGCTCTTTCAATTCTATATTTTCGGCACCAGAGTAAAAAGGAAAAAAATTATGTTATTTTTCTTATACTTAAGCTGACAGGGCATCCTACTGACACTGCAATTAGTTTGCAGCTCTCTTGAGTATTGAGTCCGTATTATGGTTTTAAAAGGATCTCTGGTCTGGATTCTCAATCTAAGAAAACTGTGAGTAGGGCTGCAACTAACATTGTTGATTGACTGTTTGGTCTATAAAATGACATGAACTAAAGTAAAATGCTCATCATACTTTACTAAAGCTCAAGTACATATACAAACTTCTGAACAGTCCATAGCCAGGATGTATTCAGTTTGCCGTCAAAGAAGACCAAGAAAACCAGCAAATATTCATATGTGAGAAGCTGATTCCGTGTATTCAGCATTGTTTCCTATAACAGTTGATGGGCAGGTTAAAAGAAAGGATCAAAATGGATCCAGCAGAACCAGAGCTGCTGTCGTTTTTATTAAAAACACGCTTCATTCTTATCAACACCTGCTGCCTACATTATCCACAATGCAACTCGAAAAAGGTGATGCTGTATAATTTTCTGCCTATCAAATAATCAACTTAGCAAACAAGAAAAAGCACAAAACACAGTCTTGAAAAGTCTGTCAGCAAGCTTGGGGAAAAAGTCCCACTGACTCAAATCGAAAACACTAGTGGTCACAGTCCAAGAGGAAAATCCAGGTCCAGGCAAACAAAAACATGCTAACGCTCAGCAGTCATGCACACACACATGCCCTCTTCCAGCTAATATATGTAATGGCATTTCTGACACATGCCCACACACACACAAACACTGTAGGTCTGTGGTGGGGGGGGGGGGGTTCGAGGGCAAGACAAGCAATCCAGTAAAAAGCATTCCTCAGACCCTCTCTCCTGGTGGGTGGCCTGCTTGGATGCAGCGCCTCCGAGACAGCAGCTACTTTTTCCTTCACAGACGTGCCTGCCCACGCCGGCCTGTGTTACAGACACTGACACGCTTCCACGTCTGCTGAACATTTCTAACCACTGACCATGTCGAGTTTTAAATGGCTGACGATCCTTGACTACAACTGACAGCTGAGGTCTTTTTAAACGTTTATCAGCTGAATGGTTGTTTACCTGGTGCTTACACTGTATATATTTGAAGATAAAATCTATTTTGATGAGTCTCAGACCTGTGTTTTGAGTCCGAGCGGTTATTTTGATCTTCGCTGAGAGAGTTTGCCTTGTGAAATCTTAGCTTAACTGGCCTGTCTGCAGGAGCTGGATTCAACAACTTATTTAGTTTGCGTGTAAAGAGAAGCGATGCTGCACACGCAGTCAGCTGCTCAACTAGCCTACCACGGCAAGCTTAAACTGGCAGGCTAGTCAACCACTCCATCATATCTGACACTTGAATCAGCCACAGCTCGTAATGCATGAATGCTGCGCTGTTTTCTGGCCAACCCCAAACCACAGCAGACCGCAAGACACCCACACCAGTTACAGACATGTTCCACATAGTCACTGAATCACTGAGGACAAGGGAACAATGAGTATCAAACTTTGGGACCAGCCAAGACTTACAGTATATTAAAACTGGTTTTACTACTTACTACTACTACTACTACTACTTACTCTCAAACGAAAAAGATACTGCATATAAAGTACATACTACTGCAATTGTTTTTAAAAGATATTTGAAAGAAAAACACCCATGTCAAACTCACATTAAAATAAATCACATTATAATCAATCAGATGGCAGTTTATTATGTACAATTATCTAAAACTATATTGCAGTATGATACAGCAGTCCTGGAATTAATTCTACCATCATGAAGGTTTATAATGTTCAGCTTGTTTGTTTTTGTTTTTTAAACTGTTTTAAGGAAGTGCCCTGAAGCTTTATAGTTATTCTGGGGGATGTAGTTTGTCATGATGTTATGCATTAGGTGATTATCTACCCTGATTGATATAAAGTGGTTGGCCAAAATATTAGATCATAACCTCTATTAAGGTAGGCTTTATTGCAGATTTATTGTCTATTGATTTATTGTTGTATTAGAACATCGCCTCCAAAATTTTTGTTTGAACCACAGCACCTCTTCAGTGTTTTTTGATTTAATTACTATGTGAGTCATTGTCCCCAGTCTTAGCCGGGGCATGAGAGTTTAATAAAGTGATTGCTAATAAGGTGCAGATATCCACCATTATTCACGAGTGGAAACTTTCCAAAACCATGTTTGGCTGAAGGTCATTGTAAATTCATAAGCAGAGATATAATGATATGCTCCTTAAAAGTATGAAAAAAACCTCCTTGGCAGAGGTAATAAATCTTCAGCCCATTATTAAAGCCACTGAAACTAATGCAGTGGGTACAACAGGTGCCTTCCTGTCTTTGCCAAATCGCTGCCATTATAGTGGTCAAAGAAGTATTCAGATCCCTTGCTTCAGTAAGTATCGATCTGTAAAACATTACAATAAAAAAAATTACAATAAAAAAAAATCCTGGATTC
Source organism: Seriola aureovittata (assembly GCF_021018895.1). Lineage (NCBI taxonomy): Eukaryota > Metazoa > Chordata > Actinopteri > Carangiformes > Carangidae > Seriola > Seriola aureovittata. Next base: position 21,078,253 of record NC_079366.1, read on the forward strand.
AGTGTACAGTGTACTTAAGTAAAAGTATTTGAGACAAAATATATACTTCACTACTTTTATGCAGCTCAACAGCCTCTGTCATATAATATAAATAATAATAAATAATTCAGTTATAATACTGAGGAATAAAGGGTCACTTTAATGTTGGTTCATCTGGAGCTAATTTTAACTACTTTGTATAGTGTTGGATGCTTTAATCTAGAAAAAACTATATCATCTGATTTTAACTGAACTATATGAACTTTAAACTGATCATGTTTATGATTTCTCATTCAAATAAACATGGCGAAGTAAAAAGTGTGACTTCTTCCACTGTAATGTAGTCACATAATCAACAACACACACTCTAACTCATTCTCTCTCCTCGCCTTATGTTTCTACCAGTGGTGGAAAGTAACTAAATAAATTTAATAAAGTACTGTGCTTTAGTAAAAATAAAATTGAGACTCTTCCAGTACAGTACTTCACTTCAAACTTTATATTTTTCCTCCTCAGCTTTACTTACAAACATATGAGGAGCTTGTGAAATATAATGTGTTGCAATAGTATATAAAATAGCAAACATTGGCTCCAGCTTGACAAACTATCACTGTAAAATGCTGCCTACACATTAATGCATCAATATTTATAAACCAATAATATAATAAGTAACAGTGTAACACTTAACATGGACCATTTTTCTACATTGAGTATCTTTACTTTGGACACTTCCTGCAAATTGAAAAAAGAATAATCATAATGATTAAATCTTTTATTCAAATAACATTTACAATTCCAACAACGACTTACTTGTAATGGAGTATTTTTAGTTTGGTATTACTACTTTTACTTAAGTAAATGATCTGATTACTACCACTGGTTTCTACACTTCTGTCCACATACACAATCAGAAACACACACAAGAGAAGAAAATGTAGAAAAAAAGGAAGAAGAAAGAAAGAAATAAAAAGAAAATAAATTCACACACACAATCACACTCATGCACTTATAGGAGCAGCTGTTGGTGGGAGTGCGGCAGTGTGTGTCATTACATGTTTTCCTGTGGCGTTCATACATATTTTCTCTATTCAGCAGGAAAGCCCAGCTCTCAACACCAGACAGAGGCAGCTAATACCCCTGTCTGTCAGAGCCGCTCAAAGAGCAAGTGATTGGAGATGACAAATGAGGCAGTAAGACAGGTCAGGCAGCTATACGGCGGCAACAGCAGAGAGAGGGAGAGAAAAGAGAGGAGGCAGAAACATGTAAGTTCCAGCAGGTACTTTTATGTGTGTGTGTGTGTGTGTGTGTGTGTGTGTGTGTGTTCTTGCATATTTGGTAATCATACCATGAGGGTCTCCGGGGGTCTGACGCCATGCTTGTCTGTCAGGTGTGAGTTTGTTTCACTTCCGACACCAGATCTGTCCCCAGTGAAGGTCTCTGTCACTCAGGCTTACACACTGAAATCTAAAAGAGGGAGAAAACATTTGTGTGTGTGTATGTGCGTGTGCATGTGTTAAAATATAGCCATAAACCTTCCATTTTTATCCCCAGTGATGATCAATAATTGTTTCAACTTCACATGACTCTGAGCAGACAGAGTGCGTCAGGCCTCACCTCTCTCCATCAAGCTCCATCTTGTTATGGGTCAGTCCTCAAAGGGTGGATGTTGAATTAAAAATGGGTAAAAGGGAAGATAAGGCTCCACAAGGACAGAGGCACAGGCTTAAAACAACATGTTGTCAGTTTCATTTCATTGCAGGTCAGTTTAACTAAGCTTAATTAGCATCAGTGGAAGAACGGAAAAATCCTGCACACTGTCAACACTTCTACTCAGCCTTTCATCAAGTACATCACGGAAGAAAATAGTGCACAACATTTATGCTTGGCCTCACACAGATTGGCTATTTCATGTATCTATTATGCAAATAATTTATATGATATAATTATCATCAATACTTTCACTGGGGAAGGCCATAATCTGCGCTGTCTATCACAGTGCTGACAGACAGTATGTGGCAAAATGTTAACTTCTCACCAGCTTGTGATTTTATTGCATGTGGATGCACGATAATCTTCAGGCCATTTGTCATAAGGATCTTTGTCTGTCCGGAGCATCAGAGATGTAAATACAAGAGAAAACAAATGAACAAAATTCTTAAAACATCCATGTTTCAGAGGAAGTAATGAAAAAGAGTCTTTATAAAATAGTAGCTTTCAACATGTGACCAAAATTAAAATTGAAGACTGAATTCATAAAAAGCTTGTTAATGAAAAAGGGATGAAACTAACAAGTATTTTCATTATCATTTAATTTGCTTTTTATTTTCTTGATTCATTGATTTGAACTGATTAATTTTGTCTACAAAATGGTGGGAAAAAATACAATAGTGATCATTTCCCATAAGCCGGTGTGATTCAAACTTTTCTTCAAACTGATATTCAGTTTACTCTCATGTACAAAACACAAACGCGTCAAATCTGTTCATTTAAGAAGCTTGAGCTAGCAAATGTTTTTCATTTTGCATGAAGAAAAATGACTAAAACAATATCAAAATAGATTATTTCTCTGTTGATGATCGATGAATTAACAAATTGTTTTGGATCTATGATCAAGGCTTCTTAGAAATACCCAAACAAGGGTTTAACAATATCAAAGCAGTTGATTAACAATAATTTATTTATTTATATATATATTTATGCATAATAATACAAAAACAGAAGAAACACATAAATGGGGTTCACAAAAGCAGTTCCTTCAGAAAAGTCTTGTTGTAACACTTGCAAGCAGAATGAAACTTTTTTTTTTTTTTTTAAAGTCTATGATGGAGAATTTATCACGTACTTCATACAAAACAATAAGCTTACCCTCCACTACACCAGGCTATTTATGAAAAACCAGGTTTTGAGCCAGAGTTATTTGGCAGCAATGAGCACATTAACTTCAGTGTAACTTATTCCTGGCCATAAAGTGTCCACAGTGGTTTAGCTTGTAAAAGGTTCTTTAAGTGTGAGCCAACAGTGAACCAGAAAGAAGGGCTTTCATGACAAATGGTGCCAGGTTAAGGGCCAGCCGCACAGCATGCAAAACAGTAAAATGGGACAGCATTTGGTGTGCAAATCCATCAGTCCATTCAAATGCTGTCCCAAACAAAAAGTTGATACACAAACAAATCAATTAACCTGGGGGGGCGGGGTCAGAATGAATTAATAAAAAAGTGTTCATCAGGGAACAGGCTCAAACCTGGGACCTTCAAAATTGTACTTTACATTTAATATAAACTCAGACTTAAAAAAGTGAATGCAACTCCCACTGCTGCAGACCTTGTCACAATAAAGAGTGCCAGGATTTCCCTGCTCGTTTTTAAGGAGGAGTCTCAGCAAGCCGGGCAGTGGAACCTGTCTGTTTCTGGATCTATTCTCCTACTTTAATCCCGGAGACAGTCACACCCATCACTCTGCCATTGTGTGGCTGAAACCTCTCTATGCATGACAGAGTGTAGGTGCTTGAGTTTCAGAAGCTGCTAGCACAGCCCATATCATACACACATATTCATGCATGTGAGCACACAAGCGTGCAAACTCAATGACCCACACGCACGCAATTCCAAGTCTTGGTTTTTGTTATAATTTGTGCATTTATTTCCTTATTACTGAATACCTGCAGCTTTCAGGCCTCAACCTGCATCAGGGTGTTGGACTGATAGGACAGTCTTTCTGTGTCTGACTCTGGGTTTACCCCTTCATCACTCCATTAAGACACCTAGACATAAAAATAAAGTCTATTTTCTGAAAGAATCCAGAATAACTTGCCAGGCAGCAAAGCTTCATCCCTCTAAACAAAACTGTTTTAGAATAGCCTTACATGGTCAGATTATGGACTCGCACAGCATGTGTGTTTATCTTAATCTAGATTAAATCCTTATCTTTTCACCTTTGCTAATGCAACATGTTAACCCCCCTTTGCGTCATCTTCCTTGCACATGTTCTGTCTCTGTTGCCTCCTTTATCCCTAATTCAGCTCTAGATTCAGTACTGATCCAGCTCTTTGTCTCCAGTTGTTGCCTTTGAGGAGTAACTCCAGTTAACGTCTATCTTATTTTCATACTTCTGGCAATCATTTCATTTCTGATTATATTATATTAACAATGTGATTGTAGAGAGTTGGAAGCCATGCAACAAAATCTGCTATAACGTTGACCAAAGGGGCAACAAATGCAAGCGTTCTGATCATCAGACAATCAGTAATTTAGCCAAATCACTGTTTATAAACCACTTTATATGGAGGAGCCTGCACAAAAATCTACAGAAAGCACCTGAGCTAACATTTTTTCTTCCAAATAAGTTCATCTAGGTTTGGTTTAAAACCTGTATGTCCCATGTTTCATGCCCCTTCTGACTCTGACTTTAAAATTCACAAATCTCAGCGAATGAACTAAATCTACAAACACAAGACCGAAGTTGTAATAAACATCCTTTAAATCCAGACCAGTGGATGTAATCGCTCATCAAACATTTAATTTGCTCATGACTGTATCATAGAAGCTTTAAATGTATTTGATTTGTTTAATTTGGATTTCTGATCAGACTTTTAGTCTCTTGGAACACAAGGATGTCCACAGACACACTATTAGTACAACCTTTTTTAATTACCTGCCTCCTTCCATCATAGTTATTCTATATAGATAATAGATAATAATAATAATAAACACACAGTATCTTATGTAAGTTAATATAAACCCCCTAACAGCATAGATAATGAATAGATGATGACAACAAATGCAAAAGCTAAACATAGAAAAAGAAAGTATCTGCTTTGGGGCAGACCTCTACCTGCACCTGCACAGAGAGAAATCCAGGTGAGTAGGTTTCTGATGAGGGAGATTATCAGTGTTGTTCAACAGTATTTCCCATTTTCTCTCTCTCTCTCTCTGACTCACTCACTCATAATGTTTCCTCAACAGCTGACCCACCTTTAACCTGTCTTTACATCTGAGTTCAGCTATCTTTGCCAGGCAAAAGCCCAGGGCACCTCAGAACAAAACCACAAAGACAAGTTATCATCCAACCCACCCAGCACCAGCAGAATAAATCCACAATTACACCACAATCGCCATTAAACTAAAACAGTTTTTAAGACAACACTGCTTCAGGGTGTCTATGTGTGGTTTTTTTTTTTTTAAAAGTATTAAATTTACAATTGGGAAGGGTTACAACGAAATAACAATCTTTTTTCTGGTCTAATTACAGCAATTATACTAGTAGCAGATCTTTAGATGATTCTGTCCACAAAGGCAAAGATATGTTGTGTTTGAGTACCTGATTGCTTGCACACAAGATGTGGCTTGTATTGGCTTTTTGCCTTAAGTACAGATAATCCACATGTGTCAGTGATTGAGGAGGTACAAATCCCACAGTAACAGACACACAGGTGGCTCTGGAAAGAAACAGCATACCAGCCTAGATTTCTCTCTCTCTATGTGTGTCTCACTTGGCTTATTACCATGCAAGGCTGAGTCAGAAGGACAGCCTCCCTCTGCACAGCCCAGATACAGGTGTGCGTGAGACCTACAAGACACAGCAACCTCTATCTCTTCTCTTGACACACACACACACACACACAAACACACACGCACACAGACACACACAGACACACAAGTGGGCCGCTCTGCACCGCATCCTGTTTGAGTGGTCACGGTCACAGTCAAGTCACTCAGTCACGTCATGCACTGACATGTGGTGCTACCATTGCATGTGTCCTATCTTGATTAGCCTGGCAGAAATTTTGACCAGGCAATGTAACCTGAAACGAAAAAGACTGAAAGAACACAGACAAACACTCAGATCTACCAAATAAGAAGTGCTATTGCATGCCAAACAAAGTTTTGCTTCAACTCAAAATGAAATCAGTTTTCCTTTCTTGCTGAGATCTGAAGCCTGTTAGCTTAGCTTAGCACAAAGACCAGAAACAGTGGAGAACAGCTAACCTGGCTCTATCTAATGTTAACAAAATATACCTAATCAGTACATAAAACCTAACCAAAAACTAACACTGGATGCCCTGTTTCAGGATATTTCTTGGATGTGTATCTTCCTGGAATCTCCGCTGGTCCTGGCCAAGATAGCTGTTTCCCCCTGTTTCTAGTTATTGAAAAGACATGGGACAGGTATTGATCTTCTCTCTACAAGAGAGCGAATACATTTCCCCAAATGTCAAACTAGTGCTTGAGGACGGTAAGAAAGAAGAACACTAATGCCACACAAAATGATGTGTATTTTTTGCCCTTTTATAAAAATCTTTGCTTTTTTCATGTAAAACACCAGAGATTCATGTTCTCAGACCTCTACAAACTATTAAACCAAACAATTTCACCAGTGAATTTCACTCTTTGGTTGAACTGTTCTCAACAGAATGGTTCATCATGCTGTTTTATCATTTGAGGAGGTATTACCTATCCGTTTACAAAATCTACTTACTGTTTAAAAATCAGTCATCTCCTCATATTAAAACAGAATCGACATGTTTAATATCACATAGTGACAAACATGCATTTTTAGAGCCAATGCCCTTTCCACAAGTGCTTCATCTGCCAAGCTTAAAAAGACATGTCAGGGGTTTGACAGCTGAGAAAACACAACACTGTGCTCAAGGATATCGGTGGAAGCTGGATGAATACCTGTATCTTCCTGCTTAGGAATCAGAGGATTTAGGTGGCGGTGAAAGCTTGTCAGCAATGACACACAAAAGCCTTTTTGTGCAGCACTGAACAACTGCAATAGCTGTGACTGAAGCAGCGATTATAATCAAGTTAAGATAGAAGATTAAAAAAATGAATTGCCCATTATTGCTGCTATAATAGGGATATGGTTTTGGCAAGGTGCTTAGCTCACACAGACAAGAAAGACACCATGTGATGAATCAAGTTAAACACTATAGGCACTAGTAAAACTGTCATATTAAGGTAGTGCTTCCAAGTTGTTGCTGTATCTTTTTACTGTAGCTACATGTCCAGTTTTTGGGTGTGGAATTGTTCTTGTGTTCATGTTGGGTTTTTTGTTTTGGTTATTGTTTATTGACATTTTGGGAAAATACTCATTCGTTTTCTTGCCAGTTAGACGAGAAGATTGATATCACTCTCATGTCTGTACAGTAAAATATGACCTGGTTAGCTAAACCAAGCACAAAGACTGGACACAGGGGAAACAGTTAGTCTGACTCTCTCCAAAAGTAACAAAATCCTCCTACCACCTCTAAAGCTCACATTTTAGCATTTTAGCTAACACATTTTATCTAATTTGTATCTCAGTGCGGTGGTTCTACCGGGGGATTATGTGTCGGATTATTTCTCACTATTCCTCAGAATTAAACAAACAAGACATAACATGTTGATTTGTGAGCTTTAGAAGTGCTATAAGGCAGACGGTGTTTCCTTTGAACATAGCCTGGCTAGCTGTTTCCTGTTTTCCCTGTTTCAAGTCTTTGTGGTAAGCTAAACTAACCGGCTGCTGGCAGTAGTTTCATATTTACCTAACAGACTTGAGAGTGGTATCAATGCACTCATCTAACTCTAAGCACAAAAGTGGATTAGAGTATTTCTTTAAAACAAGGTTGAATTTTTTAAAATGACATCACTCTGTAGACTGAATTGCCTGCCATTACACGCCCACACACAGAATGAGCTGTACTGCACAACTCAAGAAAAAAAAGACAGCAAAAGCTTCACTTCACGGGAAATACTTTGCCAAAGCCACAAGAGCTCTATGTGGTAACACATCTCCTCTGACTCTATCCCCCCCCCCCTCCTCTCTGCCTCTCTGTCAGACAGCAGACACACACAGAGAGAAATAAATCTGTGTTAATGAAGTAGAACAAAATAAGGAGGATGGTGCACGACTGCCACTGTATAACCATCCTAACGTGCAATCCTGTTGTGCAACTAAGGTTCTTTTCAGGTGCAGGCACGGGTAAAAAATGTTCATGTGCAGCTGCCTGGGCTCATGTGCAGGCTGAGACATCTATGAGGTGTTGAAACATGGATCCTAACAGAGCCCAACTGACATAGAGACACTGACATTTGCAACCAGGCATGACTATAATTGTGAGCTCTGATACAGATGCATTCTCTATCAGGTAAGGGGTGAGTCAGACTCTGTGTGAGTCATACAAAGAAAACCTGATCCACAACTGCCTATGAATAGCGACAGATACATAGATAATTTTATCATCTGCTGATAAATTAATTGGACAGTAATTTAAGGGATGGTTTAATCTCACTATCTTGATAAAGGTATTATTTTCCACAGGTGTTGAATTTTCTGTGAATTGGTTTGAGTTGAAAGGTGCTAATTGGAGTGTCGTTGGCTGACTCATTGAACTGTTCTGGCTCTGAGTTGGCCGCTCAAAATTATCTCATCCTGTTTAATTGATTCCAATAGGTGTGGACTGTTTGCTGCATTTTGTTTGCTTCATGGATTACTCAAAAGGCTTCATTACAGTTTTACAGACTTATGTGGTAGTTCACACCCTGAGGTCTAATGAGAGTCTTAAAAGTCACACAGTAATTATATGATTGATTCACATGAATTAAGGTGTGAATTGATGTGCCACTGGTTGGGAAGAGAGGCCTGGGAAGCAAGAACTTTTAGCCTAAAGGCTGATTTATGCTCCAAAAAGAACTTGTTCATACAATGTGTCGTATCGCCACGACAGCGGGCACAAGGGTTTATAACTGCTCCAAATGACTACATTCAAAGGTGAGGTAAAAAGGCTGCCATCATGGAGAGTGGGGAAGCATTGTAATCGTTCAAATGGGGATAACGGCGCACACTGTCAGTGTCTTTCCTGGGAGGCATTTGTAGTGTTGCACTCGGTAAGTGGCAGATGTAGTTGTGTGAAGAATAAAAAGAGAAGGCTCGAGAGAGAGAAGTTCAAACCCTTTGTACTTTCTCACCTCACCTCCTCACACCAATTCTGATATCTGAAAGCTTCCGGGGGTGGGGTGTGTTTCGACCACCTCTTTTTATAGGATTTCCTCAGAACTGTTTTTCATTATACAGGAAATGCATGACTACCGCTGTGTCCCTGTTTGCTCTTCCATGCTGTGCCATGTCTCATCAAAGGATTGTTTTTCTTCAAGAGTGTACACACTTGTACTCTTCGTTTCAGTTCACTGCATAAATCTTTCAGGCTATTAATTACTCAATGTGCCATCCCAACCGCCCTAACAGGCAGTTTTACACAATTTACTAACAACTGTCCAGTGATAGCCGTGCGACACCAGGGAGTAAACAGCCCACAGAGGTTTAATCATTGGGGATTTGCCAGCTCTGTGAAACTGATGAAGTCTCATGGATGAGCAATAAAACTGAACAAGCAGATTGTTTTATTTCAACTTGTCATTTTGGCACCTGGATAAATAAAAGAAACAATATTACCTAAATCCACATGCTTATTTTTCTATAAGTCAGTGTGGATATGAGAGAGACACACAATGACACACTCACACAGTGTGATTTAACGGCAGGTTTCCTGGGCAGTGCAGTGCTTCAGTTATGTAAACTGCCCCAGGTTTGGAGCAAGTCAACCGTCAGGAGTTTGCATCCTCACCAAGCCCCTGCAGCTGCTAATGCAAACAAGAAGCCTTCACTTACTCCACAGTGGCCTAGACTGGGTCAGGGCATGCACACGCACGCACGCACACGCACGCACGCACGCACGCACGCACGCACGCACGCACGCACGCACGCACGCATGCACGCACACGCACACGCACACACACACACACACACACACAAACGAGAATCAAATTTAAATACAGAAATTAACACCTTCATCCTAAAGGGAAATTAAACCTTAACCGATAAGGTGTAATAAAAAAAAATATATGGCACATTTTAAGAAGTATTATTATTATTACATATCATTATATTATTTAGGGATATGTTTATAATCCAAAGTAGTCACTCAAATTATAAAAAAAAATTTCTAAAAAGTACAAAGTGCCAAGCAATGCAAGCAACCTGAATGACTGTGAATCTTCACCACAAGTGACGTTCATGAAACCATTTTGAGACGACTTTTGCTTTGTGACATGGTGCATTATCATGATGCACATTGCCAGCGACAATACTTGACAATACTTAGCTGTGGCATTCAAATGATTATTGATTGGTATTTAGGGTCTTAAGGTCTGTCAAGAAAACACTCCCCACACCATTACATCACCACCGGCAGCCTAAGCTGTTGACACAAGGCAGGTTTGGACCATGGATTCATGTTGTCGATGCCTAATTCGGACCCAACCATCTGTGTGCTTCAGTAGAAATCAAGCTCACCACAGTTGTAAACAGTGGTTATCTGAGTTACCGTAGCCTTTCTGTCAGCTCCAACTAGTGTGGCCCTTCTCCTCTGACCTCTCTTGTCAATAAAACGTTTCCATCTGCAGAACTGGTGCTCAGTGAATGTTTCTTGTTTTTCACACCATTCAAAGTAAAAACTCTAGAGACTGTTGTGTGTGAAAATCCCAGGAGATCAGCAGTTTCAGAAATACTGAAACGAGCCCGTCTGGAACCAACAATTGTGCCACGATCAAAGTCACTGAGATCACATATTTTCCCCTTTTTGAGGTTTTATGTTAACATTAACTGACTTGTATCTGCAGGATTTTATGCATCCGCCAAGTGGATAACTGCATGAGTTAATTCAAATATATGGGTTGGTCGTTATTTCTTTTAATACACAAATTAATTAATCATCATAATCATCTTTGCCATTTTGTCTACCTCAGCTCCAGTTGAAGAGCTTCTTATCTTCTATTTTTAAAAGATACATTATTAAAAGACACCTGCCACCTGTATATGTGCAGCCACCAAATGGTTAAAGTCTAGTGTTCAAATTCAAATGTCTAATTTGTTTGTCTTTGTTTGTAAAGAGCCGTTTCTCTCTGGCACAGGCAGAAGTATACGTGAGACACAAAGTGAAGGGCCCTTCATTTGCCTTGGCTGCAGCCCTGCTCTCCTGTGCAGCTGTCTCTGCCATCATTTGCGTCCCCACATTGAGCTGTGATGGACAGGTGGAGGCCTCTCACAGCAGCATCAATGCATGGCTCCAGGGCCCTTAGCCTTGGAGGCCCTAATGTATACTCGCTGATGCTAAACCCAAGTACACTTCAACAGGAAGATGTGGGGCTCTTTTTGCAGCCAAAACTAAACACGATTCTAAAATCCCACCTATAAGAATTCAGGACTTGGAAAGTGAATGCTTAAGTGGCCCCATGAGAGCACAACGGGTAGCAAAACCGTACTTTAACTAAATTATTAGAAGACAAAGGTGGGTTATATTAATGCACAGATATATATATATATATATATATATATGTATATATACACATGAGAGTTGGGAGATTATCCTGCATGGGTTTGTCCCTTCACCAATGCATTATTAATATAAATATAATGATTAGATTTAAAGTGAACAAAAACAAGCAATCAAAGAATATTAAGATCTGTCATTCAGTAAAATACCACCTTTGAAAAGAGTGAAAGTTTGTTTTCTTTCTAAATGTGAACGTTTGAAGTTACACAAGGTGATCCATTTGGAATGAGCTGAGAACCATTTAAGTCCCTGAAAGACATCAACACATTATAAAACTGTAGACAGTAGAGTCTCCTTTCAGCAGCATAAACCATATTTTTAATCCACCAGCACAAACACTGAAGTAAAAGGCTCATGAACAAATATTAGACAGTAAATGCTGTAGTGCCAAATCATGATGCATAAGCAAACTATGGCAACTATGTGCCTGAGCTCCAGTAACAACAGGTACCTGAGAAATAACTCACCACTAATTGTTCATAATCATAAAGCATACGAGGCTGTCTTAGGCAAAGGGTGAGGTCCACTGCAAACTACATTACATGTCTATCACATCTGTCAGAAACTGAAATGAAGTAACTACACAATCAAACACATTATTAAAGTCATGTGGATAAGAGAGAATTAACTTAATGCAATATTCCCTGTGGTTATATTGTGTTATAAAACACGTCTCGAATTGACCATTTAAAACTGTTTATGTTGAGAGGTTCAAATTAAAATTTATATCATTCACAATAAATGCAATAAATAAATAATCCATAAACTGCTTCTTGGTTTGCTGAACAACCTAACACTTTACTCTCATTCCTTTGTTGCAGTTTTAACCACATTCGACTCTTTATTGTATTTTTTACTGTGTGTGCAGACTTTCTACTGTCCTCTGCGATTCATTATTTTATTGTATTTTTGTCGTTCTACTTTTCCCTTGCTGCAGAATATCCTTTGTAGGACAATGAAGATCTGAACTGAACTGAAATGGACTATCCAAGAAATTGGGATAAAAAAAATCATCACCTATTTTCATGTTTCGATGTGTTTTAAGTATGTTTCTGTCCTTTTAAATTAGATTCTGAGCAATATTCAGGTAGGAGAACTAAAGGACACAGCAAATCAGTTTTCAAATGTCAGCCAATTATTTACATTAGGGCTGCAAATAACAATTAATTTATTAATAATCTGTCTATTATTCTTTTGATTAATTGCTTTGTCTGTATATTGCCACAAAAAGGTGACAAATGATAAACACAGATTACTTGTTTTGTTTGACCAATAATCCAAAACTAAATAGTTTTCACTTTACAATATTATAAATCACATTTAAGAAGCTGGAACTATTACATTGTTTGAAGTTTTGTTAAATGACTATCAACAACTATCAAAACTGTTGGCGATTGTCCTTTCTGCCTATATACAAATCAATCAATCAGCTAATTATATTAGCAATAATTTACATGTATTTACATTTACTCTGTAAATGCTCACAATGAATAATACGACCATCCACTGTGATCCAGTGGCTTGTTTATTTGCCTCTCCCAGTCTCCTCTCACTAACAGGGGTGTCAGGTAGCTTTGCATGCCCACTGCACACTGATCTAACTGCTGCTCACTTTGCACCATGATGAGACATGCATGCTGGGTTTAACTAAAGACATACAAAAAATTATTTCCATAAACATTATCTATACCAAACTAAACATGAATAACATCTTCATCTGAAGTCTTAGCATCATAATAGATATTGCATCAGTCTTTGTTCAATACTTCAGCAGTAACTTAGATGAATGTCTCTTTCCTCATATAATAATAATTAAATAGGTCTAAACAATAATAATCAAATAAATAAATCTAACACTTGCCTGAACAAGTAATTAACAAAGGCTGAGGATTTTAGAAATCAAATCTAGATTATACCTGGATAATTTTAAATTAAATACCTAGATTGTGTGAAATTATAATAATCCTACATCACAATTTTCACCTGTCTTCATTTTTCATCCAGCTTTCTCTATTTTTACCAAATTACCTTATCCTTGTTACCTTAGTTAAATTGAATTAATAGCGAACAGGTATGTGTACCTTCAAGTTAACTCCTTATCCCATCACATACCCCACCCCATCATACAACAGGGCAACTCCAAGTCCCAACCCAGGAGTGCCACATCCCCAGCCCTCCCCACAGGACTAAACCTTTCATCGGGCTGTTTGTCTGCGCAAACCCACGCTCTCTCACCATGCTCCTGCTCTGACACATGCCCGCAGTGTTAACCCGTCCTGGTGTTGAGCGGTGGGAGTGTGCTGCTGTGTTTTCCTCTCTGTTTGTTTAAGAGATTAAGGTAGTGAACCCCAGCCCTGTGGAGTCCCCGGACTTCATACCACCAGAGCTGCACAGGGCGTCAGCATTGCCAGTCACTGGTGCCGGTGAAATTTAGAAGCGTTTAAAGTCCAATTAAAAGCAAAGGTTTCACAGATTAGACTATCTAAGAATGGACCTAGTGATTTAAAAATCAAAACTGCGTGCAGCAGTTTCTGCACTGCAAAAATAGACTGATATATGGAAAGAAGAACTTAAATGAGACTGACTTTAAAACATGTCTAGCAAGTATTACCACCAATTCCTTAGAAACATTCATAATCAAAACCAATTTCAAGAAACAATTTTTCTTTTAAGAGTTGGTTATTCCTGTCTCTCGGGTTTCGTCCAGGGATGATGATGATTACCTATATTTTGCATGCTGAAATCACAGGAGGGCCTTTGTCTGGAAAATATTTACATCTCTTAACACAGCTGGCTTGTCCAACCACTGGCACAAAACAAACAAGGAAGCAAGGTAGAAAAACAACTCATAGGTTAAGTTACCACTAAAGAGGTCTTTTAGTGTTAAACGTCAAAACAACATGGACCATTTTAGACTTTTTAAAATAAACTGAGGTTGGCTTTAAAGGGGAATTTGAATATGAAGAGGGAACTCTGTTTTAACAGTTCTGGTCTATGAAACTAAAAACGGTCCAGTATAGAATAAATCTGATAGTTCCAAGTTTATACATTAGAAGTAACTAAAGGTGAAAACTTAAAAATTCTAAACTAAATTCTGTATTTATTTTTTTGATTAACAGTAATTAACTAAAATCTAATTGAAAAAGTAGATCCTGATTTGGACAGACATTTATTACAGATACATAAAAAATGTGCCAAAACACTTGAAATAGAAAATTCCACCACAAAGTATGCAGACTTTGTCAAACATGAACAATAGGCCCTTATAAAGCTGAGGTATGTTGAGAGCATGTGATGCCTGGGGGGGTGTGGCCCCTCAGGTGCTGTGGAGGTAATACTCTCCAGGTAACACTGAGTGACTCATTTTGGCACACACCTTAAACACCACACATGGCACTCTTACACCTTACCTCTTCAACTTAACCTGAAAACAAACTGTGGGAATAAGCTGAGTATGCACTGCGTTTAATGAAACGGGATTTCTTGGAAACGCTTTTTTACTTCCTCTGCTTTTGATGAACTGTTGGATTTGGACTCAAAGACAGTGAGTTGTGAAAAACAGATGTGATTTTTCTGCAAGGATTGTTTGTTTCCACTGTCCAGGATCAAATTTGTTTCCTCCGGCAGACTGTGGAAGTACCAGTACTGCACAGCATTTGCAGTAACCTCAATTTATCATCTGTTTCCTGGGACATTTTTGAACTGTCCATGACAATGCCAGTGGTCAAAGTGGAGAAAGACTCTCCAGCAGACACTTTGTCTGACTCCAACCCTCCACCACAGACAGAGGAGCAGCCCAGAGGTCGGAGGAGGAAGAGACCTTTGCAGCGGGGGAAACCCCCTTACAGCTACATTGCACTCATTTCTATGGCCATAGCAAACTCCCCTGACCGCAAGCTGACATTAGGAGGCATCTACAAATTCATCACAGAGCGTTTCCCCTTCTACAGAGACAATTCAAAGAAATGGCAGAACTCCATCCGCCATAACTTGACTCTCAATGATTGTTTTATCAAGATCCCTCGAGAACCGGGGCGGCCAGGCAAGGGAAACTACTGGGCTTTAGACCCAAACGCAGAGGACATGTTCGAGAGCGGCAGCTTCCTGAGGCGGAGGAAGAGGTTTAAGCGCTGTGACTTGAGCACCTACGCCACATATGTGCATGAGACACCAGTTTTCTCTCCTGTCCAGATTCCCAGATCAGCTGCATATACCAACTCAGTCTACCCCAACATGACAGTCAGTCCAACCTACGGGCAGCAGCTTCCATCTGCCTACTACCCCTCCTCATCACCTCCTGGGTTTGGACCAGGTCAGACCCGCATGTTCAGCATCAATAACCTCATGGGACACCCGAGTCCAGCCAGCATGCTGGGAGGCCAAGGGCCAGAGGTGATGCAGCAGCCCAGCCGGAGCTTCAGTCCCGAAGGGCTGCCCAACGGATCCAGTCCCTGCAGAATGGGAGCGCCAGCCTTCCCGAGCCAACCGTGCGGAGGAGCCGTGCCATCCCGATCCTCTACGCATCCTGGGTTCACCTACTCCGGGCCAAGCGGCCACCTTCACCACCATGCACACCAGGGCTCATATGGACAGGGCCACACCCAGGGGTATGCAGCGACAGGACGGCTCCATGCCTCAGCCCACGGACCTGCCGAGTCTGTGGACCATTATGGCCGGCTCTCCCCGGTACAGCTGGGTTCTTTCTCCCAGTATAACAGTGCTGCAGGTCCTATCGGCAATACTGGGGGTTATCTGAGACACCCCACATACCCGGGGAATATGGACAGGTTTGTGTCTGCCATCTGAGCTACTGAGAACGTAGATCCCAGCATCTCTTTACCTTCAAACAGAACATCAGAGACTTGAGGAGGCACAAAGTGAGCCAGACATTTCTGCACACAAACATATTGCTTGTTTTTTTTTTTTTGTTTGTGACATTAAGGAGAAAACTAAACAGTCTGATTAAAAACGCCTCCCTCAACACAACTGTGATTTATACCATTAACCCCACAACCCATTTTCAGTTCTGATGGTAATTTACTTTTAGATCACACTTTAAATGTTGGTTTAAATGTCAAGGCCTCTTCACAGCATGTGAGGATGTAAAATTCATCTAATTTCATGTGTGGTTTTTTGAGCTTTTTGTCATGACTTGAATGTGCAAGTTAAATATTTACTGTTGAAATGACAGTCTTTGAAATGTTACTATAAATTATTGTGTTTCATGGTTCATAGGCTTTGCATTAAGTGGCTTGTATGAAGAACATCAGCTTTAGTACATTTGCATGTATTTTGTTGCCAAATGAAAATGCATATTAGGTCGTCATTTTCGAAATAAACAATTATATAGAACTTTTGTTCTTCAAGAATAAAAAATTTTAAATTATTGATGTATTATTGCTATTACAACTTAAGCAATTGTGCCATAATATTAGACCATACTTTATTGTCCCAGAAGAGAAATTTGATGTGTAGCCAGGTGACATTAGTCACATATCAGAATTACATCAGATATATTTGTACATGTTGTAATTAAACTATAAAACTATTATAATATATTACAAAATAACAAGGACCAACAAATCCAGACATAATGCCACTAGGTACAAAAATTACCCTCCAACATCTGTGTCTTTTGTGTTTACGTTGCTTCCTACACTGTTTCAGCTCAGCTGGTTTCAAGTGTTGTCTGGAGCCACAGTATTAGCAGTAACCGTGACCAGCCTCAGTTATCGTGTCCAGACATCTACACAGCACTTAGACACACACAGTTAATCTATCAAATGGATCCACTAATCAAGAAAATGAACGGACTTGTAACTCAATATTCCAGCCTTTAAAAGTAAGTGGTGCGCTAGAACATCCTCCACAAGTCTGCGTATCAGACAAGATGAGACTCGTGTGGAAATACTTCACTATATTGAAGACACTTGATTCAGAACACAAGCTTTGTTGACTGGTATGAATTGATGTTTTTTTCTGACACAGTATCCTCCTTTGAGAGGGTCCTTCTTGAGTGACGCTGAATCTTAATATCTATGTGGATTGAATAAGAATAACACTGATCATCAAGTGTCAAATTATGGAGGATGATTTAATTATTACAAGACCTGCACTCAAGACAACAGTGGCATGGGTGATACGCTTCAAAGATGCGCTACAGTGTCAGTTATGGTCCAATGGCAGGCTCTAATAGGTAATGGGTGCTCTTTTCGCATACTGCACTTATTTAATATTATAAAATTAGTTGAGCAATATCTAAGTAAGAAAAAATGGATTTAAATACTCAGATGTAGCCTACAGTGGCATACATCCTTTATGTTGACAGTACACAGCGACAGAAGCAACATTGTGCTAAACCTTGACAAATGGGGAAAAAAAAGAAAAAATCAGCTTTTTTTCCGCATCCAATCTGAAACACATTATTACATTACATATTATTTTACACTGTAGGATTGTCCTAACTTACCGAATGCTTTAGTGTGCCGTAAGGAAAACGTCCATGCCGGAAGATATCATTTGTTTTCGTTTTAGGGGTAAGAGAAGACGGCTGAGAAGAGAGAAGAGGGTATAATTCATACTTACCATACTTACCATTTTCCCTTTTCACAAACTATCAGCTAACAGCTATAACCAAGTGCAAGACCAAGATAAGAAATTCAAACCCTTAAAAAAGATATCACTTTTATAATTATTGCCTGGTGAGGAAAACCTAAGTATGATTGCTAATAATTTGCAAAGATCTACCAAGGTGCAACACACATGTAGTTATTCAACACGGTGTATTTAAATCTAACTATGTTGATATTAATATTAACATGAATGTAACACAGGAATGTTTGCTCACCTTCTTGGATCAAGTGGAAGGAGCAAAGACAATGCATAAGATTTAAACGAAATATTTTAATCATACTAAATATATGAACACTTTGAGCCAGGACAAGCTAAAATCTAACACAGACATAAATACAATGAACAAAGGTGATAATAAACACATCAGCCAATGTATTCAACAAGCTGCTGGAGTTGTTCACAATTCTTCACAACTTCTGGCAGAGACAGCAGGATCTGTGTGGAGAAAATAAAAAACATCCATTAGCTCAAATATCCATACCATAGATTTTACACTCTTGACAGGATGCCAGATGTGAAAGAACACAGGAACCAATTTTAAATAGTCTCTCTTACCTCTCTGACTTTATTGATCATGTTGTTTAACATCTGAAGCTCATTCTCACTTTTGAGCTGGTTGCTCTGATGGATCATTTGCTGTGAGAGACGTTAAAACATCATGAACACACTGGATCACGTCCTCACAAGACAGTTTTAGGGTACTGGCATTAAAACACTGTATATAGTCAGAACTTACATGTCTCTTTGCTCTTTCAAGGAGTTTCACTCTGGCTTGCTCCACCTCCTGAAGACTCAACTTCAGTCTCTCCACCTAAGGATCAAAATCAAAGTGATGTATGTTAGAGAAAAAGAGCATGAAACCTGCAGTGTTTGCTCAGGAATAGGATGTATTGCTGTATTTGGCTCTATAAGCAACAGGATCATATGTACCTCTCTCAATAACTGGATCTTCTCTTCCATGAAATGTGCTGGGTTAGCTGACAGGCCACCAGCTTTTCTCAACTCCTCACGCAGGCAATGACACTCCACCTTCGACTGCTGGAGAGAGCGACGCAGCTCAACCACCTCCTTCCGCAATTCCTGTGAAGTATTGGCCAAAAAACACATTACATTTAGTCAAATCTCTCTGCTGTTTTCACACATTAAATGGCCAAATGAATTATTCATAAGTGGCTTTGAAATATATACATGGATTCTGACTTACGTTACTGTCGGCCTTGTGTTTATTTAGAATTTCCTGGGCGTCTTGAATTTCTGCCGACAACTTTGACACAGTTTTCTCATCCTGCGTAAAAAGAGAGAGAAATTTAGTGCTTTTCTCAGCTCAACACGAATCATTCCCATCAGTCAGCCCTTTTTTTTTTTGCCATCTTAGACTTTTTTAGGGATCATATATAGTATAGTTACCACTGTCAAATTATACTGCGTTTCTTACCAGAGCTTTCTGCTGCAACGCCTGGCTGCCCCTCTCAACCAGGCTGTTCAGGCGGCTAAGTTGATGCTTCAGCTCAAACACTTCATCCTCATGTTTGCTGTTTGCAGCCTGCTGCTCCTCCTGCAGGCCATAGCTGGAACAGAGCAGGAAATAAAGTTGGATTTTACTTTACATTTGCTTGAACAATGCTCTTTTCTAATCATAAAATTAATTTTTCCAATTGTTCCAATCAATCATCATCTTTATATCTCCTAAGTTCACATTTGGTTTTCTTTACTCTTGAACACCTTTTTGACAGATGCAGTGGCAAAAACATCAAATATTCATTAGTTCCAGCTTGTCAATTGTGAGGATTTGTTGTATTTATTGTCTCATGAGATAATAAATACAAAATCTTTGGGTTTTGGACAATTTGTTTGAATGACATCCCCCTGGACTTAAGAAAACATTTCACTTTTTTCTGGGGTTTTATAAACCAAACAATTAATCTAGAAAAGTAACAAATCGGCAGAATTGTTGATGAAAATAATTAGTTGACTCAATAAATTAACTGACTACCAAAATAAATGGAAGTTCGTTTTCTGTCATTCATAAAGCAGAGAATGCCAAATATTTGATGTGTCCAGTCTCTCAAATGTGAGTTTTTTGCTTGTCAGTTTTATGTCACTGTAAAGTGAATATTTTTTGGTTTTGAACAGATGTTCAGAAAAAAAGAAAACAATTTGAAGACACGACCTTGGGCTGTGGAAACTAACACTGGGCATTTTTTAGTATTTTCTAAGATTTAATAGACTGCACAGACTTCACTGCACATCCATTTATCTAAAATATCGCCAACCAATGAAAATATAGTAAAAGTGATTAGCTAAATAAAGAACAACTAATAAATCATTAAAGAAGTAAATTTATCAAAAATAATCAGATTCCAATATGAAAAAATTACATATTTTCCAGCACTTACATGGTGTTGTGCAGCTCCTCCAGCTGAGCGTCTTTGCGCTGTTGCACCAGCTTCAGGGTGCTGGCGAGCTCCGTGACGGTGCTGCCCAGGTCAACCAGCAGCTCTGCCACACTGCTCTGATCCTCCTCCTCTGGTTCAAACTCTACTGCATTTAAATTCTTTTTAGGAGTCACGGCTGCAATGCGGGTGAAGGCGCTCATCTCACTGAACAAAGTTTCACACTGTGGCTCAGGCATGTCTGAGGGGACTGAAGAGACAGTGAACTTAGATTTTCAATTGTCACACCGTCATTGGATGACATTCAATCCCTCTCTGAACTGGGCTTGAAGTGTTGCAATTAGATTTTTCCCATGTAGGCGTGCAATTTTCACTTTCACTCAGTTATAGCCCATATAACTATAGTGTATATAGTGTGCTAAATTACTCTGACACACGTTAGTTCAAACAAGCAGGCAATTTTAGCAGTACATTTTACCAGACTAGAGGAAAATGGCAGCTGAGTTTATTATCCTTGGGGGAAAAGTGGTGATTGTAACACCAGATATTGTAGAAACAACAAAAATAATAAGAGTATTGATGAAAACACAACCACCAGCTTCTTTTGAAGGGAGGAACATTTTGAGTTATTCTCGGGAAATGGACTTTTAACCTTGCTTCACAGGATATCTATACCTCCCTTCTATAAAGGGGAGGCGTATTTGACAGGGGTTTGCTGAACACACAGTCAACCCATGTTTGAGCCATTCAAATGGAACAGCTGTTGTCACACTGTTCAGAGACACCTGTTTGAACTTGCTTGAACCATATTAAGTTAAATAAATTGTAATATCAGCTCTCATCCTCAATAGAAACATATGTTCATGAAAGCAGTGCAAGTGTCTGATCTAAGTACGACCCAGGTCAGAGATCATGAAGCAAGGCTGGATGATGCATCTGGACCCATTCAGACTGACCACCATGCGTCTAACCAGCATGTCAGTCTCAAAGCTGCTAGTTGTGTTCAAGATTCAAGTTTAAAAATAAGAAAGGCTAAGTAACTGGCTGCTATAGTGAGCAAATACAATCTGTTACTATTTTAATTTTTGTTTTTTTCTTGACCGCCTCAGAGCAAATTAGAGTCATAAAACATATGCAGGGTGGGCTACAGTACCTGGTCCGGGAGGTGTCTCTGTTTTTACGTCTTCCTCCTTCTCAACAGTTAATGCGACCATGATGCTGTCAACAAACGAGCTGGAGGGGTGCCGGCGCTCCAAGCTGTGGACTGGTTGAGAATCTTTATCCTTCCATGGATCTGCTTTCTAAAGAGTAGAAATAGAGGCCTGTGTAAATACCTGCTACTACAAGTTATTTTTTAAGTTTCGTAAACCAAGTAGTTTCAGAATGAAAACGCAGGTTCACATGTCACGATGCCTCTGGGAGAATCAAAAGCAACATGTCTGTTTCTTTAAATATGGAATAGAGAGTAGTGGACACCATTTAATTTTGTCAGTTTCAGATCATTTCAGAGAAAATTGTGATTTTTCTTTTTCAAGTGGGGAGGTAACAATAATTTTGACCCTGTCAGTACATGGGCGCATATGAAAGTGAGACAACGGTGGTGACATCTAGCTGCTGTTCTGCAGTTCCCAACTGTTACCTGGTCGTTGAGAGCTGCATGAAGCTCGTTGGTCAGCCCTCGCAGTGTGTGATGCAGCAGAGTGATCTCAGTGACTGCCTGAGCCAGCTTCTCTCCAAGCTCCAGCTGGGTTGCACTGGCTCTGGACCTTGTAGTTTCCAGCTGCTCCTGTAAACTTCTGTTCTCAAGCCTGCATCACACATACACAGATAAGTTATCGCTAAGCATATAGACAAAATGTTAAACATTGTTAGACAAAGATTAGAACAATTTGTAGTATGATTAACACAGTTCAACATATTAACTATATTACATACTGTTGTTGATCAAAACAAAAAAGTTTTTTAACAAAACCAAAAACAGTGGATGACAACAAAATGCTAAGGTACTTAAGTAAGACAGCAGTGGTGTCCACCTGACAGATGGGACGCGCCACATCTAATCAAGATTTCTCACTAGCATATGGCTATAGGAGCAGCGCATTGATCTAAGTAATTACAGATTTAGCTTCATTAGTAGAATGCAAAAAAAGATAAGCTCATTAAATGTATGACGTCAACTTAAACTTACTGAAGTTGACCAAGTTCTCCTTTTAGGTCCTCACACTGGATGTTCCTCTCCCGGAGCCCCTGCAGGTTGGCCCTCAGCATACGCTCACTTTCAGCCACCTGCTCCCTTGCCAACTCATTCTCCATCTGTAAGAACTGACACACACAGAGACACAAGCAGAAAATTAAACCATAAAACCCACGATGAAACGGAAATCACATATTATTCCTATGCTGACAACACCTGACTGTAAAATAAAATAACTGCCAATCAAGACAGCGAAGGGGATTAAAAATTATTTTTTAATTACTTGCAAAAAAACTACTATTCCACTGTGTGGGAACAGATGATCAGATCTTGGATTTATGATTGCTTATACGATTACAGTACTTTTATGAGCAATAATCAAGTATTATGTAAAAATGTGCATGCTATCCTAACTACGGCCGAATCAAAGAATTTTATTGGTCATCCAATACAAACATTTGGCTTTGCTGACAATCTTATTGATTCTGGCAATCCTGTCAGTCAACAAAAGCAACAACATGCATGAACAACAATATAAAGAAAAAGTGAGAGGGTCTAGATCAGAGAAACTTTCCAAGCCAAGAATCCAAAAAGAACCGCAGGTGTAACATATATAAATATATTCATTCTACAAGCTAACCTCGTTCATTTCCCGCACGCCACTGAGTTGTGTGCAAACATCCTGGAGCTGCTGGAGCTGCATTTTCTGAGACTGTGAGAGGGTCTGAAGCTGACTGAGTTGTTCCTCACTTTCAGCCAGAGTCTGACTCAACTCACACACATGCCGCTCCGACTGGCCCAGCAACATCTCCAACCTGCACACAGGCACGGACAAAACACAAACGGTGGCATTAGCGGCAGTATTTTCTATATAATTTGTTGATGTGTGGCAGGGAGGTCCTTATTGGTCACTATCTATCAGAATTCAAGAAGTTTAAACTCCCTTTCTTCATCACTGCATATGGACAACTGTGATGGCATCTTGTCAGCAACTTCCTTTCCTAATCAAACGAGTGTATGAAAACAGAAAATGTGGAAAATGTGGATACCCAAACGCCTATCCACACATTTAGAAATAAATGTAAAGTAACAAAGGATATAAAGAAGTATGGGAGAAAGTTTTAACAAAGAAAAACATTTCTTCAAACCATTAATCCATTTCAAGTTATTTGTTGTTGTTTTTTGTTTCAGCATTGTTGCCACTTACTCATTTGCTCTGTCCTTGGCTTGCTGGATGTCCTTCCATGACTGCTGCAATCTAAAAATAACAACTTGTTTTAGCCCCTGCATGCTGTATATCAGTGAGGGTATTTTTGCTTCTTCAATTTTCTCCTCGATACAATTTTCTTTATTTTTTACAATAAAATTTGTGATGTTGCAGGGATCATACTTTGTAGTCTCAGAAGCGAGGGCCTGCTCCAAGAAGGTGTAGGAGGCCAACGTTGAGGAAACTGTAGCAGACAACTCTGTCACCTTCCTCTCCAGCTGACCCCTCTCTTCCTCTCTTTCTGTTAGCTTCTGACGCAGCACACCCATCTCTGAAATTTCATGAAAAGAAATTTTATAGGCTGATAACTAACGGTTTGAAAAAAGAAAGAAGAAAAGAAATGACCAAAGCAACATATTCACTTGAGTTTTTACCTGAGGTCAGAATTGTCACCTGCAGATTTAAATCACCAATGTGTTCTCTGGCAGTTTGGAGATTCAAATTAGCTTCGTTCAATTCTTCTTCGATCTGTTAAACACAGTTTCATTTAAATTAAAACAAAACAAAAAAAAAAAACATCTTTATGATTTGCAGTCATCACTCTCATAAAACAAGTCGTCCAGCAGTGCAAGGCAATAAACATCCCAATTAAATGATTAAAGTCTGACCTGCTCTCTCTCTTCAACAGCTTGGTCTCTTGCAGAAATATGCTCGTCTCTATCTCTCAAAGCATCTGCTGCCTTCTCATTCAGCTTCAGAAGCATGGGAACAGTTTTCTGCAGAAGACCTCTGACTGTGCTGAGCTGTAGAAAGATGATCAAGCAAAACCGTCAGCAACATTAGTATCATTATATTTGAAATAAAGTTGTCAATGTTATGTCCATTCCAAGCAAAATAATATGAATAATATGAATAAACTGTTAAGTTGTGACAAATTGTCACAGAAATCAAAATACAATTTAAAGAAAATGGTTTAAAACGAAGCACAGTTGATGTTGTTGTTAGTACTCTGTCATATAAGATCTCAGTCCTTCCTGCTCAGCTTCTGTAGAATCAGATTCTGATTCTACAGAAGCATTTACATATATATATATATATATATATATATATATATATAATATAATAATATATAAAATTTTATAGTGATGCTCGCTTGTTGATGTAGAGGAAATTTAAGGTCCCTGGATTGATTCTGAGAAGCGCTTTACACAACATTAGTATTTAACTGATGTGACTGAATTGTCAAGAATCAAAATCAAATGGAATTGGCATAAACTGCACATACTTCTTTCATCAAACTGCACTGCTCCTCCATGGTTTGGAACAAAAGATCAGAAGCAGAGTCCAGCATTTCAGTGTAGGCCTGGTTTAATGCAACCTGCATTAGTAGAGAAAAAAAAGAAAAAAAAGAAATTAAGACACATTCTGAAGGATGTTATGCTGATGTTTTGCAGTATTGGTATGTTATTACAATACTGAATTTTGTTCTTGCCTGTTCTGGGTAGGCCTGGTTTACAGCTGCCAGAAGTTCTTGCTGAGACCCCACACTCTTCTCTAGCTCTGACATTTCTGTGGCACAGTGTGTTCTCAGCTGATCCATCGCACTGAAGGCCTGGAACCAGACAATCAGACACACACTTTATGGAAAGAAGAATGCAAGAAAAATTAACTTTGGAGGGCAGTTTGAATATTCTCCATAATGCTTGTATTTAGGTCAACCAGGGCAGGAAAACTACCACTCCACAAGCTACACAAAACATGAATTATTAAGAGGACTGTGATGTTTCTTTCATCTTATCTTTCCACCCAACAAAAGGATGAAAAAGTGCAGCCCTGCTGTTTGGAAATAACCACAAAATGATGTTGTGTTGCACCCTGCAGCAGAGACACTTGAAAATGGACATAAAAAAACAAACAAGCAAACAAACAATAGATCTACCAAGGCCACATGACAATTAAGAGATTAGTCACTGTTTACCGCCTGCTTGGCTGTGAAAGCCTCCTCCATCTGTGTCCTCATGTCATCTCTTTGGTGAAGAGCATCTTTGACTTTCTGCATCATTCGTGTTTGTGTCTCCTTTGTTTTCTCAAACAGAGATTTCATCTGACCATACTAAACAGCACAGAGGGAATAAATCAGCTAAATTCAAGCACATAAACATGAACCATTATCGAAGTGTACACAGTTAACACATGCAATAATGTAAACGCTGGAAATACTTATATGGTTGATATCATGTAAGAATGACATGCGAGACACATTTACATACATGTGAAACAAGGCTTTGATGGTCCCCTCTGACAATGTCTTCTATTTCTTTCATGTTGGAGAGAGCAGCATCTGTGTCACTACTCAAAGAAGTCTGTTGGGACAAATACACACACTACACTGTTATTAAACAAAATCAGGTGTGTTAAAAAAAAATTTCACATATAAATAAAGTAAGTCATAGAAAATATAATTTTGTACAATTTATATACAGGTGTAAGAAGACAGTGACATGAAAGAGCATTGTACCTGTAAAATTTATACAACTTAGGGCAAGTGTTCTATCAATGTTTGTGTCTCACCATGGTGACCCTCATATCCTGCATACTCTGTATGAGGTTCTGTAGAGAATTTCTGTCCAGCTCCAACTCATTAATCCTGCTCAGAGCCTCCATATAAAGGTCCCGGTGCATTGTTGTCTATTTGAAATACAGATACATAATTCAATATACAAAAGTACCAACTCTAAATCTCTCCCACTGTCAGCGTCTTGTATGAATGTGTCCTTACCTGACTGAGTTCAGTGTGGTCTGTCTGCACTAATTTCTCCCTGAGCTCTGAAGGTGCAGGGCCTGCAGAAGGACTTCCATGTGCTCTGGCTGCAGCCAATTGCTGCACCAGAGCCTCCACCATGATCATGCTAGACCGTAACCTCTGCTCCAGCTCTTGTCTGGGGAGGCACTCTAGGCTACCTGGAGGTACACTGAAATCACATGAATAGAAAGAAAGAGTGAAGAGGCAGACAGAGAAACACAAGAAAGCAGAACTGGCTGTGCCATAATGATTGGCAACATTAGTTTATTTAACAATAAATTCATCACTAACACTTACTTCCACAGGAGGGGGTCAGTAATAGTGCAGGAATCAACAACAGAGAATTCCCTTTTTCTCTCAAACTGGCCAGATGTATTGAGGCTGCGGTCTACCAGTTTCACAGCATTGGTGCCCACACAAACACTGTGGGTTTCTGCAGGACTAGCTCTTGCTGACTGGACTGTGACGACAGCAGGAGGTGGAGCAGAAGCAGAGACAGCAGCAGGACCCATCTTTCCAGATGCCAAGATGAGGAACTCTGCCATCTGCCGGAGCTGCTGCTGAAGGGGACCATCTGGAATCAACGGGAAATCCAGAACTGGCTTCTCCATCTCAGACTGGGGCACGGCACGGGGCTTCACACCCACACCCTCATCCAGCTCAGTGACTGGGCCTGACTGGAGCTTGTAACCCAGTGCTGTAGAGTTGAACAGAGGACGTGGCATGGGGCTCTCCAAGTGCTCTGCCCATAACCCAGCGGGGTCAGTATTAACAGGAGCCACCAAGCTCTTTTCACCCTCGAGAGCAAAGTCGTCAGCTACAAAATGGTCAAAAGCAGGATCATTATGAGCCTTTAATACAGATAGAGAAGCTCTCCGGACAACAGGACTGAGGATTCCAAACTGCAAAGCTGATGCTACTGAGGGACACTGTGACAGCACTTTCAAAACATTAGAGAGGTTGTCTGCAGAGTTACAAAAAACAGGTCCATTTCCTGATGAGCCGAGGGCACTGTCTTTTTCCTCACTGGATTCAGGCAGTCCACTGTTTGAACGTATTTGAGAGACATGTTCCAGAAGCTGCTGCACTTCCACAGGGGTGGGACTCTCTGCTGAAGCCACAAGTTTGCTGCGGTAAGAAGACTCTGCTTTGTTAAGCATTGAAGGCAACGCACTGTCCTCAGGGTGTATTGAGTGCTTTGATGTTTCTTGCACTTGACAGTTAATGGATTCATTATCCAAAGCTTTTAACAATGTGTTAGTCAGCAAAGATGTGGTGAAAGCTGGTGGGTGAGTATCTAAAACAACTTCATAATTTTCCACACAGCAGGGAGGTTGTTCCTTGTCATCTCGGATTTGATCCTGTGTAACAGAAGTTGGTCCAGTGTCATCCAGGGGCTGGCAGATCACAGCGTGGTCATCAGGCAGAGGGAAAGTCTTCTCAGACAATCGGGTGCCATTTGATTCTTCAACCTTACTTCCAGCACTGATTAAAGAGCCAAATGCAACAGCCTCTTGTGTGCCAGTCTGGCTATCACGTACCACCAAGCTAATCTCACCCATAGCACCAGCGCTGCATGGCACTGGTTCCTGGGAAGTGGAAAGGTTGCCACTTGAAGTTGATGAATAATTTTCACTATTACAGTATGGGTGATCTAAATGATCATTACCGTTTTGCGCATCATGGTCACCAGCTGAAACACTCTGATTTATGCTACAACTGTATGACACACTGCTGGTCACAGTGTAGTCGGCTGGTAGAGGAACAGTCTCATTTATAAGTTTGGTGCCATCTGAAATTTCTATCTCACCCCCAGTGCAGTTAAATGATTTGAAGGTTACATCACTCAGTCCATTAGCAGGTTTTTCAAAACCATCTGGGATCTCAGAGAAGGTGGTGTTGACAGGAACACCATTTGCACTGCCGCAGTAGGGATGTTCAGCATGTTCCGCTTGACACATTTGACCGTAGACAGAGAAATTAGTTGAATTTACACTGTTGTCTTGTAAAGATTCACCAAGCTGTGCCTGGGGCAGAGGAATGGTCTCATCATGTTGTCTGGTGACATCTGCAACTTCTACCTCACCTCCATCACAGACAACAGATTTCCAGGTGACATCTTTCTCTCCACAGCAATCTCTCTGAAGCACTCCTGAATCTTCTGTGGCAGGTTTATCATCCAGGCTGCCAGAGGCCAGTGTAGTGCTGGGAATTTCACAGAGGCATGCTGCATCAATGTCGACCGAAGAAGCATCTATCATCTCGGGACTGTAATAGGGATGTTCTATGTGGTCACCGCATGACTGAGCTATCATACTGTCAGATATAACTGTATCTTCAGTTTCAGTGTTACATGTAGCCTGATCATTGGGCAAAATAATGCTCTTATCTTCACACACTGAAGAGCCTGAAATCTCAACCTCACCACCAGGACAGACGAAGGATTTGAATGTTACATCTCCAAGTCCACAAGGGGTCTCAGCAGTTGTCATATCATTCATGGGGGCACTGGTTTGTATCACTTTGATGGTTGGAGGACAGTGCAAGTGGGACTCGGGGTCACAGAGAGGAGTATCACCCTGTTCATTAGAAAGGATAGAAATAAGAAAAAGTCACCAAGGGAATGAAAACAATGTCACCATTTCGATGTACTGCTATAAACCCACCTTTGTCATTTTCACGGCACCAGCACTTGATTTCAGCCTAGATGAGGGAGTTGACAGGTGCAGCATTTCATTCTCCAAACTTCGCAGAGGGGTACGCTCTCCATATTTGCTGGAAGGCTAACATCATCAAAAGTTGAAATAAGATATTATTAACTTGCTTATTCAGACTTTAAGACTGTACACTGTAGATGACAGAGTGCAAATGTCTTACCAAGCCTTCCCCAGTGGAACTTGACTTCCTGGACGACATTACTCTGTATCTGTACAACTGCATAAAAGATGATTTCCCATTAAATATGTTTTTAACTGTTGACGGCAAACTGTTTTGACTCCAACGTTAAGCCAGTTTCTAGACAGAAATGTCAACATTAACAAGCTAGCTAAAATGCTACTGACTTTAATTCACGTATCAAGTGCAGGCAGTCGCCCAGAAGCAAGACTTTTAGCGCATTCATAAACGCTAATAAGTAACCAAACCTAACATGGATGTGCAGAGTAACACGAAATTATCACACAATGCGTTGCTAAACATAGTGTCACCAAGGGCGTAAGTTAGGGTGGCAAACTTGTCTGAAAGACAGCGTTACCAAAGTCGCTAGCTATCGTTAACTCTAGTTAAGTTTACGCACACTTAAATTACGATCATTTTAATATAACTAAACTATAATCTGCCTGAGCCACACCATTAAATTATGTAAAAGCACATTACCTTCCGAACTTTGACGGCCAATTTTGACCAACGTTACAAAAGTGAACAAGAAAAACAAATCTGGGCTCGACGGCCATCAACCGCGTTTCATTCAAAACACAAATGTCAGTTCTGCTATTGGTCAATTTCTCTTCTTCGGTTGTTGTGTGACGCACCGGGTGGACGTAGTGCGTAGAACAACGTATTCCCGCCCCCTACAGGACGTTAATGTCACAACTCAATATGAAATATACAGCTTTCTCCCATGTGACCTCCTCTGCAGGCAGTGCTTTATAAGACATTTCGTAATTCTTTCCTTTTAATGTTATGCCTGCATATAAAAATAACACTCTCATTCGTTCCTGCTGTCATGTACTTCATGAGTCTCACTTCAGTCACTGTGCCACCTACAGTAGTGTGCAAAAGTTTTAGGCACTAAAATAATACCATGAACAGTTTTTATCTATTTTTATTCATTTATTCTTACAATGTGCAGTAAACAGACCTAATGAAATATGTTGTGTGTACAAACTCTGCCTTTAAAACAGCACCAGCTCTCCTCAGTACACATGTAAACACTTTTTCAAGGTATTTGGCAGGTAGGTAGATTTAGGCCATCTCACAGTCCTCTGTCTCTTCATGTAATACCAGGCTGACTCCATGATGTTAACTCCTTGTTCTTCTTGTCTCTGACAATAGTTCTTCATGACTCTGGCTGTATATTTGGGGTTGTTGTCTCATGCTGCAGAATGAATTTGGGACTGATCAGTGCTACGTTTATTTTGGTCAAACAACAGTACAGTACCTCAACTGAAGATAAAAACCTAATTGAAGCCATGTGGTTTCATTGTTTTCAGAGTAAATTTAAGACTGGTTTGGTAGATGTAAATCCACACATCTAACAACAGCTTAATTATGAATGTTCCCTTTGTCCTTTCACCACCACCTCTCACTCGATTGCTGTGACTCAAACACACCACTGTGAACTAGAGCTGGAGACTGAATTGCTGTCACTCTTGGAATGGGTAGTTATACCAGTAATAAATGACAAGAGACAAGAAAACCATCCTCATTCATTCACGATCAGTTTATTTTTAACTAAGGACACGGAACCAGTTACTTCCTTCAAATAAAGAAAAAGATGTGAAAAAAGAAATGATACGCAAGAAAAACATTTAAACACAACTGCTGAATCTGGTTTAAACAATACTGTTATACACATTTGTCAGTGGAGAAATAACCTGGAAAAAGTCGATCTGAGGAACATTATACAGGCTCTGTTTTTGTTTTTCTATGCACACGAAAAGTGACACTATCCAGCTCTAATGGGTTCACTGAAAGGGTTTCTTACATGGTGGCAGTCTGGCACTCAACAGGTCGGACCTGCAGCACCTCAGCAAAGCCCTGTCCAAACCAGCAGGTGATGTCAGCCGTATCCAGGGTGAAGAAGAAGAGTCTGTCCCTGCAGCGTGTCCTCCTGTAGACTGACCGTGGGTCTGCTGACAGCACCCCTCTGATGGCAGCAGCGGCCTCCTCTGGACTGCGCAGAAACTTGAACCTGGGTCTGACACTTTCAGGGGCTCCTGTGTGGCATATGCGTTTGTTCGTTTTTTCAGTGATGAATTACTGCTTTAATATTTATCACTGTCACAATGGCACCCTCTTGTGGAGAAAAGGACATAAACATCACCCTTTAGCACCTGCCAAACACACTGTAAGATTTCTTACCTGACAGGTGTGTGGGGAGGAATTCTTCTAGCTCCCTCTCAGCATGAGGAGTGAAGCGTACCTCCAGACTGGAAACAGGAGGCTCTCTGATCCAGCCAGCGATGGTACTGTAAGATTCCTCTCCATAACGGGGGCGGTCCACAGTTGACTCTAGAGGTTTGTCCATTGGGGAATCTGAAACTTGCTCCTCTCTTTGACAAAAGTCACCCTGTGTCACATAGGCCTTGACCTCCTCTAGCACACCATGCAGGTCTTTGGGCAGGGAAAACTGAGCACTGACTCTAGATGAATCTATTAAAGGAATATCAGCTTCACATTTGTCTTTTGAGAGTTGACTCACCAAGTCATCATCATTAGTTCTTTCACCTCTTAGGCCTGACTGAGCATCTGTTTCTGAGTCTTTATATAGGTCCTCCATAGTAGTTACATTTGACTGGTTTGTGTTTAGTTCATAGAGCTCTACGTCCATGTGAATCCTGGTCTGGGGGGAGTCGTACTCTGGGATGTAGGGTTTGATGTCCAGGACTGGGGTGCCTGCAATCATGTCAATGTCTGACAGATGTATTGTGTCACCTTGAAAATAAGGGTAGAAATGCATATGTTACTATCAAGCAGAGTCTCTTATCCGTTTCTGAACACAAGTGCTCACAAAGACACAAACACACAATTCGCTATATAAGACACATTTTTTTGATGTTACTCACCTACAATTTTATCAAGTTTAGCCAGAGTTAGACCCAAAGCGTTCGGTCTATGTGGACTGCGCGTGGAGTAAACACCAACTCTCTGACCGTTCAGTCGAGGAGGCTTCACTTTGGCTTTGTAACTCAGGTGCCCATTTTTGTGAAAGAGAAAGATGATCCTGTGAGACACAGAGAGGGGAAAGCACAAATGTCATGAAATAAACAGCAGATACAAAAGTCTAAATATATGCAGAGGTGGTTCTGTTGAAATGGGATTTAAAAAAAAAAAAAAAAAAAAAAATCATAAATCCTCAGCCCACAAGTGATTGATAATGCAAGTCTTATCCAGTCACACTCATTGCTGCTGTCAGCGAGTAAACATTCTTTTTAAAAAGTGTCAAATCAAGTTGAATTATAATGTCTTTAACGCAATATCGGTCTCAAAGGGCTTCATACGCCAAAATTAGACAGGAAACAAGAACACTTTATTCAAGCAAGGAGAACTCATGATGAGACTGAAAGACATTTTAATGGCTAGATTCAACCCACAATGCAAGTACATTGCTAATTTATAAATGGTTTTGTATATACTTATGTCAACAACTCTATATGTAACTCCTGAAGTCTGAAATAAAATCAAGCTTGTGGGCAAACCTCTAAAACCCTCATTCGCCCTATTGAACCCACAGCGCCTTAATATGGAGATTATCCCAATATTGTTCCTTTTGAGTCATTGCTGAGTCGGCACAAAGACAGCAGACTGGAAAATATTGCTTAACAATGTTTCATTAATACAGCCAACAATAACACTTTTTGCTAACAACACCACACTATGGACTGGACAGTGAAAGGTATACAGAGATAAACTACACCAACTGTATGCGACATACCAGACGTGGGAGTATTGCTCCAGGCCCACCAGAGCGTGCTCCGGGTTATTGAAGACGCTCTGCTGGATGCGAAGTTCGGCTCTCGAGGGGCCACAAATGGTGGGCTGTCTGGGTGTCCCATTCTTCACTGAGAAACAGGAACTGATGTAACCAATCGGGACCGTCTGGATGCTTCCTGTAAGGTTACACAGTTAACAATGATGTGTTTGATTTGGAACACAGTAATAACACGGAGGCATGGGTGTGTGATTTTTTTTCACCGCTTGTAATTTGTAACACAGTAACGTCACTCGGCTCTTTCATTATTATGTGGCACCATCGTTTGTACTTTGTTAGAAGAAATCTGTTTTAAAACGTCAACTTGAGCTCTGCAAACTTTTTTTTTTTTTTAACATTTCAGTGACTAATAAACAAATCAAAAATATAATAAAAAAAAAAATCAATAATGAAAATCATTAGTTGCAGCTCTAACTTATTTTAATATATATAATATGAGTTTGTTCTTGGAAAGTTCTCACAAAAAAATAATTTGTTTATATTACAATTGTGGGTGAATTCACAATTGTACTAATAATACAGTTGTATTAGTTAAAACACACAAATACCCCTGCAGCAAAAAGACATTAAAACAGAGCCTTTCTTCAAATTTACTTTTTCTTTTTTTGTATGAACTTTAAAAATAGAAATACATGAAACCGTAACTGAGCCATGTGGCCTCCCTTTTGCAGAGATTAAATTTAAACACTTCTTGCAGCCAACTAAGAGGCTCTCTGTTCTTGATTTATTTTTACTGATCGCCCTCTTGCTGGTGACACAGCCTTTGGGTTATTTGCACCAATACTAAGACACTTTAATTGTATTTCTGATTGCCTGTTTTAGTTGTTGCCTCATATGACCTGCATGTTTTATTTTGCTGCCTTGTGCAAAGCACTTTGTATTATATTATTATTATCAAATTATTATTGTTAAGTTCTAAGATACTTTTAGTCTGTCTTGATCTACCCATAGATTTTCAATTATGTTCAAGTCAGGTGACTGTAATGGCCGATGATGGATTTAAAGGTCTGCTTTGGGTCATGGTCCTGGTTGTAGAAGCCCGTCTCTTCTCACATTCACTTTTCCTGACTGGCTGTGGAACATTTGCATCCAGAATTTGCTCATGTTTAGTGGAATCCACTATCTGTGCAATGTTTCCTCTGTCACTGACTGCCACACCCCCAAAGAACAATATTTCCATCCTCAACAGTTGGCAATGGTGGGATTACTAAGTAACTGACTTAGTAGGGTGCCCAAACATTTGCATATGCCACCGATTTCCCCCCAGTTATTTAAGCAAGTGCATTAACATTTGAATAAAAGACTCATTTGTTTACTGCAGGTTTTGTATTTACTTCTTTTTACTTTAAAAGTCTACTCAGCAAAACATGTAATTTGCCCAAACATTTGCATACAGCTGTGATTACCTTTCTCTAATGCAACCTGTGGTGATGTTGGTGCTGGTGGTGTTTGGGCTTTGTCAGCTTCACAGACTCCAATCTTTGACACAGCAGACTGAATGGATATCATGTGTTTGCGATGAGCTCGAACTGCGCTGTCCAACATCTGCCTGTTGGAAGAAGACAGAAGAAAGTTAATAATATGTTAAAGGAACAAGGCCAAATACAAATGTTATGACTGGTTGAATGCAATAAGATGTGTGACGTTGTACCTCAAGTTCTTGATTTCTTTTCTCATCACAGAAGCCTGCTGCTTCAGTTTACTGGTGTTCTCGCCGCAGCAGTCACACACTGGACTCATCTTACTGGTAGAAGATGTGACAAAAGAGCAGACACTTCTTATTAAAGCAGCTTTGAAGCAACTACCTGCCAAAACAGACTCATACACACCGCACGCTGACGACGCATGTGGGAGTTTCTCGATGCGGAAGCACACGTTCGTGTTTTATAGTTGGCCAACCAGGAGTGTTTCACGTGACAGACTAATGACTGACAACACATCTAAATCACTAAAGCTTTTAGTCAGTTCGTCTCATCCTGTGCCTTTAGGAGACTATTGCAACATACATGTGCTATTACACAAAAACCACGCATGCATGTTGTAAAAGTCATTGATACATTTGCACTGGTTATAGAGCACTGCGTGTTTTATTTCAGCAGGGGGCGGCCAAGAGTCATTTCATCTATTTTTTTTAGCAAGCTTTATTTATGAACACAGAACCAGTAGCCAATACATAAATGTTCAATAATAAATAGTCGCTGGTGGAATGTATCATAGTGCATTTACTCAAGTACTTACTCTACCTCACTTGAGAGGGAAATATTGTTTTGCATTGATCTGACAACTTCAATAAACTTTACAGATTCAAAGTTTAAACAATATATAAAATCATCATGTACAAATTATTGTTATGGATGAAACTGAATATAAAGTAGTGCTACACAAGCTACAACATTAAAAGGCTGCTTATGTGCTAATGCATGAGTAATAACAAACAATAAAACATAGGCCTGTAATATATAATAACATGACACTAACAGGGGACACTCTGCTGCATAATGTGCACATTTTGCTGATAATACTAGTAGCAGGTTACTACTACTTAAGTACAATTGTTTTTACATTGTGGTGTTGTTGCTTTTTCTGAAGTTTAGGATCTGAATACTTCTTCCACTTCTGTATATCGTGTAAACTTACATACCACCAGCAGAATAACAGTTTAAATAGCAGTTGCAATAAGACCAGATGTTTGGCTACAGATGCCTTACCAAACAAGGCGCAAATTACATAAAAGCACCCAGTGACAAGGAGACAGGTGAAATAGTGTATGTGTTTGTAGATATTCTGTTCTCACTGTAATCAGTAATAGAAATATACTTTTTAATTTCACTAAGCAGAGCAGATAAAGTTTTATTGTTGGTGTGTTTACATTCAGAGTAAAATTTGGCTGTAAATATGTTTAAATCCATCAGGTAGAATTCATCCTTATCATTCCTGCTAATTTCCCCATGTGAGTAAAAACATAGACAAATTCTGGATGTTAACAACAGGACATCCTCAGAAAAAGAACAAAAAAAATCACAGTTTCAGCTCATTTCTGCCTGTACAAAAAACACAAGAAGAACCTGTGGTCTTAACAAATTTTGTAACATGGCGAATAAAAGGATAAAATCAATTGATCATTCATCACATATATTCGTCACATTTACCATTTATACACTGAGATGTGTGGCTCTGGATGAGATGGATAATAACGACCAGTCAGATGATGTAAGCAGTGTATTGTATTCGGTGAAAAACAACTTTTACAAAATTCAATCAAATAAATCCACAATTACAAATACATCATTACCAGTGATTCATACCATTTACTTTTAAATATAAACAGGCTAAATTTGCTGTTGACTAAATGCAAAGTACAAAATAGAATTCATGAACTTCGCAGTGAAGCACAAACCAAGAATAAATAAGCATACAAGTTTGGTTTGAATTCATACACTTTTTCAAATAAGCAATGCATACGCTCAACGCTCATCAGGCGGCACACTAACCAAAATAATACTCAGATACAAACTGTGACAGAATGGGAAGTAGTCTGGCTTTGCATGTTCTTAACTGAGGCAGTATCTGAAAAGTATATTTGAAGAAATTAGAATTGATTTCCTGGGAGATATTCCTGTGGCAACGGCGGAGAGGACAAAGTTGGAATTGAGAACATTTTGTTTTGTTCGGGTACGCTGACCGATGGTGTCTCACTCAAATCTAAAAAAGACAGACAGACAGTATGTAGTTAATATAAAGAGAAAAAGATAATTTGAACAAAGCATGTATTGTCAGAAACTCTTAAACCAGGTAATGTTTCAAAGGATTGCTTCTGGTGTTGCACTTCTGTGTCATTCATACCTTCATCGGCTCTTTGGTCTTGCAATGGATTGATGTCTTCCTCCTCATCTGGGCCCAAGTCCTCAATCAGGACCTGGTCTAGGGCCTCCCTGCCTTGTGACTCCTTGTAGAGGGTCTCAACCTGGGGAGGAGCCGGAGCTGCAGCTGGAACGGGGACTTGGGACAGAGCTGGGACCGGAATAGCATCTGGAGCTGGAGCTGAACCTTGGACGGGGATTGGAGCCGTATCTACAACAACAGCGGGAGATGGAGCAGGAACTGAGGGTGAAACCAGAGCTGGAGTCTGGTTGACTGGATCTAGAGAAGTCAGAACAGGACCAAACAAAGAGCTTTGGGCAGATCCAAACACGGGCAAAGAAGTAGGGGCAGCAAGGACAGGTGCTGGTTGTGACTCCAGTGTTTCGCTGCCCACAACAAGTAAGGGGGTCAGAGAGCCTGATGTTTGACCTGAGATGATCCCCACAGGTTCAGGCACCACCACTACTGCAGGACCTTCCTGAGCAACTGCTGCCTCTTCCTGAATGACAGATATCTCCGGCGTGGGATCAGTCTTCCTGGGCCTCCCTCTCTTCTTTGCGCCACTCTTCTCATCGGTCCTTGATCTTTTCCTCTGGCTCTCCATCCTAAAAGAGCACAGCCATTGTAATTAAGCTCAACAACAGTGGACACTGATACAGCTCTTTGTGATACTTTTGCAAAGCTAATAGTACAAAGTCCTTGACCTGGCTCTGAGGCGTCAATAGAAATACCAGAGCAACCTTTGGTTTCCTCTTGCTCCATATTCAATGTAAACCAGAGGAGTGATAAGCAGCTAGAGTGCTGATAATTCACAGTGCTCTGTAATGTACAGTGTAATAACGCAAGTTGTGCTAATAACCCTTCAATAAAACTTCTGTTTCTGTTCTCTGCTGCATAAGAACATTTATTTAGAGCATCATTACACCAGTGTAAGTTCTTAAATTTGTAGAACATTTTCACTGCTAAACCAAACACACTTACTCCAAATGAGCATAGCTGTAAATGTGGGTCACTTCCCTAACATTGACTTTGCTTTTCTATAAATTTACCCAAAAACCCACTGGTTAGTTTCCTTCTCCTCTGCTTCGGCCTTTCTCTTCCTGAGAAGATCCCTGTCTCGCAGTCGGCGACGGATCCCACCTTTAAAACAGAAACCCATGCAAAGAAACCATGAAAACAATTCCAGTGAGAAATCAAAGATACATAGAGCAGTATTTGTAATGCATGACTGGCTAATATAAGATGACTGATGATATATGAAGACATGGATTATAGACAGTTTTTCTTCCAGCTAAACATTGGCAAGTCTTTGACAGAAACATTTTGTCACTCAGTTTAAAAATACAATAACACAGATAGACTAAATTGGTCTCGTTTGTAGCAATGCAGCTCAGATGTTGGCTAAAATATTTCTGTGTCTGAGTTGAACAAAAGACACCAGACAGTATGTAAATGAATAACTGCATCACTCAACTTTCCACTGTGGAAATATTGAAGACTGACTGACTTCATTTCAGAAAAAGAGGAGACATTTTAAATGTTACCTTGGTCCTCATTGGGATTTTTATATTCCGACTCTTGTTTCTCTTGTTGCAAAGCCTCCTCCATTCTGAGTCCTACTATGAATGAATTCAACTCATTGAAGGCGCGCAAGCACAGAAAAGAAGACAAAATAACTTCTGACTGTTTTGTATTCCCACCCCTAAATGAATTATCTGGTTAACCATTACCACAGTGCTGGGAGAGTTCTTGCAGCTTCGGTCTTATCATATTTGTAAAGCTGGAGGAGTTGGCATAGCACTGACAGAAAAAAAAAAAAAAAAAAAAAAGACAGGAGCGAGTTGTGTGTGGGCAGTGCGTGATAGGGATAAAATGCAGTATGTATGTAGTAATGTAGGAAATACATACAGGCTTTCTTGACTGCTGCTCAAAAATATGTGAAATGCTCTGTCTGAATTAAACTAGCAGAAGACTGGATAATAAAAGACACTTTTCTCTTTATGCATGCATGTTAGTGTCCAAGCTAGAAGTCATTAGTCAAATGTTGCTTTCTTAGAAATGGGAAATTATACGTAGAATTTTGTCAACAATGTCTAAATTGCCTAATATTGCTAGAGGGTACAAAACAGGTAATGAGTTAAATGACGTTCTGAATGTGAGGTAATATTCCCTACATGTTGCTTTCTGCATAAATTATATGCAGAAATAACAATTGGTAAACTTGCCAAATGTTTTTTTTTTTTCTCTCCTGGTAAAGTGGTAAACTACTATGTTGAGAAGCCATTATATGGCCAGAGACCAAGCAAGAAATCCTGTCTTTGACTACAGTAGGGGCATACCCATGTTATCTCACAGATGGAGAGCTGCGCAGTTGGGGTGTGTTCTCAATCTTCTCACAGCACATTGAGCTCTGATGTGTGTGTTTGAGCCACACAGTGAAAGAGACTGTCCAGCAGAGTAAATAACACCCAACTGCCAATTGCCTCCAGCATTGCAGGGGAAACGTGGAGGGTCTCTTGTTAAATTCACTTGCTTGTGTATTGAAGGAGCTAAAATTATAGTAAGAGAAGAGGAGGTAAGTAAATGTCTGATTCATGTAGTATATATTTCATGGTTGAACTATTGGGTGGAAACAAGTTGCAGTGGAAAATATACACCTTCACTTATGTTGTCCAACTCATTTTGCAAGACCATATGGTACAAAGTATTACAATCTCCTTCTCTGGGAATTAAAAATTTTGCACACACTCAATTTTCAAACTACCTTGAACATCTCAGACGATCACCAGTATCTGTGTCGACTTCCAGCTGGTCAAAAGATCATAGGCTGCACACGGTTAACTCTTCAGCTGATAAGTCCAACAAACACAAGAATGGACTCATTCCAAGTGTGCACATCTTTGCAAATGACTGATTATTAGTAAAAGTATAATAAAAATGCTGTCACTCAAACACACCCCTGCTGTTGCACAATGAAACTCAAGTTTGAGGAATGCCATAGTAGATATTACAGTGCCATCTTCTGGTGTGCCCTCTCAACTGCCAAACACTGATTTTAAAAATAGTTTATATACAGTATACAGTATGTGTAACATGCACAGGGCTGAAGATGGGGTATTTGGATAATGCGCCCTTAACAGTGAATATAGTGGGAGTACAGTATTATAAGATAGATTATATGTCCATTTGTGCAACATTTTTACTATATTACTAACCTTAAACAAGCTCATAATTTGACAAACATCCAGAAGATAAATGCTGATTCATAGTTTACTTAGAAAAATCAACAATGCATACTCAGTAGACTCCTACTTGAGGGCTCTGGTGTCTCAGGAAGTCAAGGGGGTTGGGAGTGGAGGGGTATCCAACCCTAGCATATGCATACACAATGCTCTCTTTACTGCAAACCCAATATACCCCCCTCCTTTCTACCAATGTGTCCAAACAGTGTAAAGAATCTGGCGTTTATGAATCAACAGAGCACAAACACAGTTTATGCATTATGCAGTTTATTGAACAAAAATCTTACAAAGATTACAGTGTCTTCATTCCCTGGACTATTATAGAACAAAAGATATTTTGTTTTGGAAGGCAACAGGTTTGAGTAATAATCAAAACAGTAATTCTTTATCATGATAGGTGTTTGCCATACTTAAACACCGAATATGCAACAATAACAACATGACGTTAAATATATATCAAACTGGGGGGGGGGGGGGGGGGTTCAAGTTATTAAACTTGATAAGTCAGGCAGATAAACAAAAGTTGGCCGTATGGTCGACTTTTCTTTTTGACGTCTGATGGGTTGAATGCTATTTTGCGTAAAATGTGCACGTGTTCTGCGCTCATTTATTTAATATAACTGAGCTGACAGACAAAAGGCTCTTGTCTTCACTAAACACAGTACAGTACTTTCCTCGCAGAAATAAATTGCACCATAGCACTGTTTCGGGGCAGCGTCATGTTTTGTGACTGCAATGGCTTTATAGAGGCGATGGGCGTTTCTGGACGCAGATGGCGCTGTTGAGCATATATTTTGTTTCAGTCCCGTTTCCCTCCATGGTTGTCTCCTCTCTCCGACTAACTTAGCGTTTGGCTCAGTTCATTATACAGTCCTATATTCTCCCTCCATTAGGGCATCTCTGCCTTTGGACTGAAGATCCCACCAAAACCCAAGAGAGAAAAGTTTCACTTTCACAGGGCAAGATGGACATGAAAAAGAGGATCCACTTGGAGCTAAGAAACAGGACACCGTCTGATGTGAGTCGTGCTTTTTAAAACCAACCCTTAGTTTTCTGGCTAGCCTCTTGCTAGCTAGCTTGCTACTTTTTTTGCTTTGCGAGTGACCTGTGTGGCTAACGTAATGGTGACCACATGGGCTTTAGATTATCTTTCTCGTTTATAATAGGGCGGAAAACACTCGCATAACAAGCTTAATCCTCTACACTGTTCTGGATTGGGCGTATAGGGGCAAGGAGACGAGAAAAGCTATATTCAATCGTTACTTTGAAACGGCGATTCCTCAGCTTGCTGGCATTATTGCAGTGCTTTAACCGTTTCGCAGCCTCCTTGGTCAGTGGTACACACGATACAGCTCGACTCCACCGTTGT
Organism: Seriola aureovittata; assembly: GCF_021018895.1. Lineage (NCBI taxonomy): Eukaryota > Metazoa > Chordata > Actinopteri > Carangiformes > Carangidae > Seriola > Seriola aureovittata. The sequence goes on from NC_079366.1 coordinate 21,120,017, forward strand.
AGCACATTTAGTAAACTTCTTTTTACGCTGATATATTAGGAAATTTGCTTCCTGCGCCGCGTTTGGCATTCACAGAGCGGTATATTTTATACAGACCTTGGAAGCCATGTTTGCTGCTAGCATAACTGCTAAAATGGCTTTTTTTTTTTAAATTCCAAATGCACTTTATAACTTCAAGGCGTTTGTGCTAAAATTCAGTTTTTGTAACATGTAAACGGGCCATCGCCGATCGCGAGTCATGTCTTGAAATTTCTGTACAGCACGTTAACGTTAATATCAAATGGCCAGATTCAGCAGCGACAACAAAAAAAAAACAGTCACTTGGTTCACGAGTCATCCATACCTTGACCACTTTAGCCACTGTTACTCTAACCATAGCCAGTTGATATTTCCACACAAACTAGTGCAAGCAGCCAACTATTCCTGTAATCGTGATTTGTTTAAAGCCACGTTTAAGCTGTTGCGATCCGTAAGTTTTAAAGGGGGTGTGCAGCAGTTAATTCCCTAAAAAATAGAGTACACACTTGTGCAAATAGCCACGTTACCATTTCATATCCTTGCGTTTACACTGATGTAAATATTGCATACTTTTTTAATGAAGTCTGTTGAGTCAGAATCATTAAGACAGCAGCCCCCTAACTTAGTATTTTTGTTCCCGCCATATTACCCCCTTCGCTACGCTGGTCAAAGACAACAAAATATATCCAGTCGTACACTTAAAACATCAAACACAACTATTCTGTCCTCCAATAACTGCCATTAAAGCTAAAGTTGACGTTGTTTGCAACTAAACGGGTCGCTTTGTTGGCCAGCGGCTTCGTTAACCGAGCCAGCCTGCTTGCATGACACTGGGATCCGGTGCACCGCGCTTGATGCGTGGGCAGCCAAAAACTCGACGGTCGGCGTTTCCTCTCGACCCATGCATGAAATAAAACAAATTTAACATCGAAAATAATTTATGTAATGTGCAAATAGCGATAATTACTCTTCCTAAACAGCACTTTTTCGCCGTTGAAGCGTTCAGAGAACTGCATACTGTATCTCGGGGATCGCCATGTTGTCATTCTGTCGTCTTTGAAGCTCTGGGAGAAAGGAACTGTCTCCATCTTTGTTTTTTACTAAATTTCCGTTCTCAATATATTTCCTTCGCCACTTCGACCTGAAAACGATGCAGTACTCTGTAACAAACTGGCAATATCGGTCGTTCGCTCGACGACAAGGAATATTCCACTTCCCAAGTCAAAGCTGGTTTAACGAAAAAAAGAAAGTCTTTACTAAGGGGTGTATTCGCAATCCTTTCCGTTGCTGTTGGGTTGGCTAATGGCGGGCAGACAGAGCTCTCTAGCTGCTCCTCTACCGCACGGCAGCGTTTAAAAGGGGCAATGGCTAGCCTGTAGCGAGCTAGCTCACAAAAATCATTGCATTTGTCATTAGTGACTGCATCAGCAGGCCATGGGAAGCGACTGCTTTGCTCTTCCTCGTTTCAAAGAAATCAATGCATTAACTGTCGTGCCCTGATAAATCGAGCGCGCATTGATACGAAGTGTTTTTTGTTGGAGACGCAGTGTCCATTTCGGTGTTTTACTGGAGAAATCGTGATCTTTTGACGTTTGACAACAACTTTTTTTGCAACGTTTTTTGTCCATCACTGACTTGCGCAACCAGTGTTAGCTTTAACTGTGTAACAAACTCCGCCTTCAGACTTGTTTTTCTAATATTTTACAGAAACTACAAAATGCCTTTTATTACTTTACACATTAATTTTTCTTAACAACAACATCCCCTATTAAAAACGTTTTGATTATGTTGTTTGCAAGTTTGTTTTCTCAGTGATATTGTGTACATAAATTACATTTTTTCGTTTAAAGAGAGAGAGAGAGGCAGTATGTAATAAATATTTTCGTATTATTGGGAATTTGGCATGTTTTAGAATAAAGTTCAATTATGGATGAAAAGTAATAGTAGTTTAACAAAATGCATAAATCACTGGAGATTACTTTTTTTTAAATGTAATATAATACTTTTGTGTATTTCAGGTACGAGAACTTGTCCTTGACAATTGTCGATCAGTTGAAGGAAAAATCGAAGGCCTCACAGCTGAGTTTGTCAACCTGGAGTTCCTCAGTTTGATAAATGTTGGCTTAATCTCAGTGTCCAACCTGCCTAAACTAGGAAAACTCAAAAAGGTAAACATGATGCTTCACCTTCATACTTCAAATGAAAAAGTTGAATTAAAAAGAAAAGAGTGTCAGCTGGAGTAACCTTTCCCTCTGCTTTGTTTCAGCTGGAGTTAAGCGACAATAGAATCAGTGGCGGCCTTGATGTTTTAGCAGAGAAACTACCCAACCTCACACATCTAAACCTGAGTGGCAACAAATTGAAAGACATCAGCACATTGGAACCATTGGTATGTGTTTCCCGCCTCGTTTGAAGCCAATTAGAAGCATCACTCCTCACACTGAATCCATACATTGTGGTTTTTCTTATTATATCTCATGCTACTTCAAAGTAGTTAGACAAAACATTTTTAACATGAAGACAAATTCTTGTGGGGCACACACTTGTATTATTGTAAATGTGATTCCAGGTCATCATCTGTCTTATTACACAACATACAAATATTAACTACATTTCAGGGTTGCTTTCTATAAATCTGGATATAGATATTTAAACTAGTTGTTGTTACACTGCATTTTATACTGGAGCTTCCTTTCTGATTGTTGGTGTATTTAAAAAAAAAAAAAAAAAAAATGAATGATTATTATTAGTAAATCACACAAAATGTACATGAGACGCGTTTGTATCTGCATTTGAGATTCTTCTATTTATTGGTGGAAGAAATTATGAAGATGTAGATTTAGTAGATTTTCTCGAAATTC